>NW_025544816.1:209250-434090 GCF_000150115.1 Histoplasma capsulatum G186AR | reverse complement strand
CCGTGTTGGCTGCCGCCTCTGTTGCTCCTCAAACGACTGCGGTCACCGGTTGCCATACACACGGCACGCAAACGTATGTCTCCCCCAATAGCAAGGCAATAGGGTTAAAGATGGGATGAATCGAAAGTTTGCATCCACAATTCACTCTGCTAAACTTAAATATCTTCTAGATTTTGCATCGCGGGCGACGGGCAAGAGGTTCAGGTCACCGCGACTGGAACAGCAACCGCAGAACCTCCTTCGCAATACACAGGCTGCCACACTCATGAATCTGAAAAGTCTGCTATTCCGTTGTTGATCCCGCACCACCACATCCCTCACATATCATATCTATACACTAATCCCATTGCTTAGATTTTGCATAGCTCCCAATGGCGATGAGGTGCAGATTCTCCTTCCATCCCAAACCTCCACATCGGCCGGTGACCATGGGGCGATGGAACCCGAGCACAGAGAAAATTGCCATTTCCATGCCGGTGTAGAGTATGTAGCAGCCGATGACAACACAGCTATGAAATAAACTCCCTTTGACTAACAATACCAAGGCATTGCGGGAGCGAGGGCGAATCCGAAGTTTCGGAGCCACCTTCGTGTGAACGAAAAGATCGAGACTACAATATCCCCCTCCGAATCGGGTCACTCTTTGCCATTCTCGCTACCAGCGCCATCGCCGTGTTTGGCCCAATGTTATGGGCTCGACTCTTCAATACGGGCATGAACGGGTTGGTTTTCACGGTCATTAAACAGTTTGGCACTGGAGTTATGGTGTCAACTGCCTTCATACATGTTTGTTCTCTCGAAGCCGGCACTTTCTTCTTTTTAAGACTGCACGCTGACAGCCCGCTGCCCCTCAGCTGCTTACCCATGCACAGCTGATGTTCAGCAACCCATGCTTGGGGACTTTGACGTACGAAGCAACCACAGGGTCAATTGCCATGGCCGGAATCTTCCTCTCGTTTCTAGTTGAATATGGCGGAAACCGATTCCTCCTCACAAGAAAACCCGATTGCAACCCGCACGCCTATTGCGATGTCGAACCCCGCGTCGAACCCCGAGTAGAACCCCAGCGGACTACGGCAAAATCCATCGACGGGAGCGACACCGAACAGACTGCTCCCACCCTAACCAATCTCGGCCACCACCACCACTCCTTGGCTCGACCAGACGACAAGCTAAGCGTAGTGGTGATGGAAGCCGGCATTATCTTTCACTCAATCAGTAAGTCATAACCCTGGACCATTCGTGCGCATCACATAAACGTTACAGGACATTCACATCGTTCTCCACCCTCTAGTCATCGGGCTTACACTCGTCGTCGCCGGCGACTCCAGCTACACAAGCCTCTTTATCGTAATCATTTTCCACCAGATGTTCGAAGGTCTCGCGCTAGGCGCGCGAATCGCCAAGCTCGGGTCCGCCCTCACGCCCACTTCGGTGGGCATGGCGGCAGTCTTCGCGCTAATAACCCCCGTCGGCATGGCGGTCGGGCTGGGTGTGATCCGCAAGTTCAACGGCAATGACCGGTCAACCCTCCTTGCTATCGGCACCCTGGACGCGCTGTCGGCCGGCATCTTAACTTGGGTTGCGCTGATTGACATGTGGAGCCATGACTGGCTGTATGGCGATTTGCACGAGGCAGGAATCGTCAAGACAGGCATGGGCCTTCTGTCGTTGGTGGCCGGCATGGTTTTGATGGGGTTGCTGGGTAAATGGGCGTGATTGATTTATTGATTCTCTTTTCTCTTTCTTCCCTGCTTACTTTTTTACATACTTCCTTCGGTGGATAGTCAGTCAGATTGGGAGTGAATATGAAGATGGGAGGGTTGATACCTGATGGATACCTTGCAATCACGGTCTTGATCTGTACATACATAGATAAATACGCCGGATGTTCTTTCGTAAAGTATTTTTCAATTATAAAAATGGATATATATCTATCTGCCTTTTTAAATGTATTATCCACATATTTCATCGTACACTTTGATCCTAGAACGATCGACGAACAAGGGTTTTGTGCTGATGTAATCGATCCAAGCTGACTAAATCCCTTCCAAGGAAAAAAAAAAAAAGCTTCAACAATGCTGAACTGGAGCAATTCAAGTCAACACAGGCCCCGGCATAAACACCATCTCCCCCAGCCCGGATACAACCCTCTCTGCTATCCCTCCCCATTCGCGTGTCATTTGTCGTCTGCTGCGGGGGAGCCTTTTTCGTTCCGGGTGCGACTCTTCCTGGCCCTGTGTTATTCTGTTCTCTCCCTGCTCCGCTTGCACTATTTTTGTATTGTGTTTTGATTATTTTGTAATCTGTTTATCTTCTTGTTTACTTATTCCTCATCAATTGCCGTTTCACAGAGCAGCCCAATTGATATCTTGTAATCGCCTTCCGGTGCTCTAATATCCCAATTTGCGTCCACAACGTCAAGAATGTCGTCAGATAAAATCCTCCCTGTCCCATCACACAACGCGGCCGCCTTCAATACACCCTCTCTCCAAGCGCAACCATCATCCTCAGTCTGGGATCGCATCTCCACATGGGCCTCCGAGAATAAGGCAATTGTCTGCACCATTGCCGGAGTCGCCGTAGTCATCACAAGTGCCGGTTTTGCCTATTACTTAACCGACTCCGGCCGATCAACAGCTTCGACGCAACCCGCGGAGAAAAGGAAGAGCAAAAAGGAGAGACGGCGTGAGAAGAAGAAGGCGGAGGAGGAGAAAAAGGGTGAGGGTACTGTTTCATCCGGTATGGCTGCAATCCCATCCTGAAATATCGACCTGAGTTCAAATGCGCCAGACACTCACCTGACCCTAACTCTCCATTTACAGATGCCGCCAAGAAACAACCAGAGGAATCTCCGGAAGCATTGCCAGAGGTCGACGAACTCACTGTCGACAGTCTGTCCGCCGAAGTACGTGCGCCTTGAGGCACACCCTGCAAAACGAAAAACCCAGTTAGATAATTGCTAATAGCGGGATTTTTTCCTGCTTCCCTCCCAGACTCGAGCGGCATATGCTGCAAAGCTCAAGGCTGCAGGAAACAAAGCCTTCGGTTCCCTTGACTACAACCGAGCCATCGAACTATACAGCAAGGCTATCCTCTGCAAACCGGACCCCGTGTACTACTCAAACCGTGCCGCGTGCTACAACGCCCTCAGCGAATGGGACAAGGTGGTGGAGGACACCTCCGCGGCCCTCGCCATGGACGACGAATACATCAAAGCCATGAACCGCCGAGCAAACGCGTACGAGAAGCTGGGCAAATTCCACGAGGCGCTGTTGGACTACACCGCCAGCTGCATCATCGACGGCTTCGCCAAAGAATCCAGCAAGCAGGCCGTGGAGCGGCTGCTGAAGAAAGTCGCAGAGCAAAAGGGCCGCGCAATCCTGGAAGCGAAGGGGAAGAAATTGCCCAGCGCTACATTCGTGTCCAATTACCTGCAGAGCTTCCGCCCACGGCCCCTACCGGATGGTTTGGGCGAGGATGTGGAGTTGGACGAGGAGAACGGCAAGGGTCAGCTGCGCAAAGGATTCCTCGCCCTGTCCAAGCCGACCGGAGATGGGTACGAGGAGGCAGCCAAGGCTTTTGAGAAGTCGCTTGAGTTGGGTAACCTGGGCAGCTTTGAGGCCCTGGCCTTGAACATGCGGGCGACTTTCACGTATCTGGCTGGCGATGCTCAGGCTGCGTTGCAGGACCTGAATAAGAGTGTTGAGCTAGATCCGTCGTTGGTCCAGAGCTATATCAAGCGGGCTAGTTTGCACCTTGAACTTGGTGAGTGTTTACTTTTTTTTTTTGTTGGGGGGTGGGGGGTTTCCGCTCTTAAATCTCGACCAGATTGAAGCTAACATCCGGACAGGCAACCGAGAAGCTGCAGCAGATGATTTTGACCTTGCCGTGGCACAGAACAAGGATGATCCGGACATTTACTACCACCGTGCGCAGCTTCACTTCATCCTTGGCGAGCTCCCCGAGGCCGCAAAGGATTACCAAAAGTCCATTGACATCGACCGGGACTTCATCTATTCCCACATCCAACTCGGAGTAACACAATACAAGATGGGCTCTGTGGCGTCTGCGATGGCCACCTTCCGCCGCTCCGTCAAAAACTTCGAGAACATCTCCGACGTCTACAACTACTATGGCGAGTTGCTTCTCGACCAGCAGAAACATGCAGAGGCGATTGAGAAGTTCGACAAGGCGGTCGAGTTGGAGAAGAAAAACAAGCCGTGGGGCGTCAACGTGCTTCCTCTTATCAACAAAGCGCTCGCGCTGTTCCAGTGGAAACACGATTTCGCTGAAGCGGAGAATCTCTGCCAAGCGGCGCTCATCAGTACGTGCCCTCCCGTCCTATGTCTATCTACCTGTTATTCATACCTCCAACCCTTTCCCCTTTTCCCGTAAACAGCTATTAATCTAATCCCTGATAATTTCCCACAGTTGACCCGGAATGCGACATCGCCGTCGCGACCCTCGCGCAACTCCTCCTCCAACAAGGCAAGGTGTCCCAAGCACTCGAATACTTCGAACGCGCGGGCGAGCTTGCGCGCACGGAAGCAGAAGTCGTCAACGCCGTGTCATACGCCGAAGCGACGCGGGCGCAACTCGAGGTGCAGGAGCGGTATCCCAAGCTCGCTGCGCGGCTCCAGCAGGTAGCCGGTGCGGGTGCGATGGGGGTGCCGCCCGCGTAAGGAAAAGTAAAAGAAACAAGAAAGAAAAGAGAAAGCAAAGAGAAACATATTTTTGCCTCCCTCTCCGCTCTTCCTCCCTCCTTCTATCTAAGATCATATATATCTATCTACATATATATATATATGTGTGTGTGTGTGTGTGTGTGTGCTCCTAGCTCTCCCTCTGGGAATGAAACAAGCGCGTGTATAGCAGATCTGTAACCCCCAAGCAAGAAAAAACAGACAACAAAGAGATTCCCCAGTCCCAGACATTGTTTGTTTGGTCTCTCTAAAAATCGAAAATGAATCCATAAAAACACAAAACAAAACACAAAAACAACAAAGATTTTTTTAACAAGCATAACCTTATAAACCCCTCATTCCACGACTGAGGATTTTCTGCGTTGGTCTGTTCTGTTTGGTGCAAATAGGTTGAAGGAGGGCCAAGCAGAAAAAGTTCCCTCCGCTTCCTCTCCTTGCAGACACTTCAGTGGACATTTTCACATTTCACTCCCCCCCGTCGGGGGCTTGGGTTCTGTCTCCTATATTTTGTTTCTACTCTGTTTTATTTTAATTTTTCCTGCTTTATCTTAGACTGCGTGGCCCCATTTCCCGGCTGCTGGCATACCCGTCCCCATCCTCATCCCTATCCCCTGCATTTTGTTTTGGTTTCTTTAGTTTCCGGCTTTCGTCTCCCGAGCTCCTGAGCACGATTGGGGGTTGGCATGCGTGCAACGTCTCAATGTAATTATATATATATTTGTTTCTTGTCCCCCCTTTTACCGCCTGCCCTTTCTTGTCTGTATGTGTAGCCAACTACCTAGGTACATTATGAACTTCGTTTTGTTTTATTTGTTTCTCTACGTCTGGTTTACTTCTTATCCTGCCTCGATAATGACGTTATCCACCGAGGCAGTGAGTGCATGTCACATGACCACCAGACCAGTGACGTCATGCATCGGGGTACTTGCAGTTCCTTGTCACTGTGACTTGTGTTGCCTGCAACCATGCGCCAGGAAGTTGGTAACTGGTACTGCGGGATACTAAAGTTATACGGGTAATTCTGCCTAATAATAACCACCTGACCCTGGCACTGTCCGCCTCCAACGTCAACTCCAACTTCCAACTTCAACCCTTCGCATCCTCACCAGTTGTAACTCGTCTCTCTTCCTCCCATCTCGCCACTCCGTCCGTCCGGTGCTCTCAACGGCTGTTGTTAGAAGCTTTGTCTCCTTCATTCCAATCCACTTTCCCCGCGTTTTTGCTTTGGCGGAAGCTTGCCTGTCCTGCCCCACCTCAACCCACCACCACGTCAGATTCCAATTACGTCGTACCCTCAAGGAGAACACGACACGACAGAGGATATCATTCCCGCGTCCTCTCCAAAAGAACAGCAACCTTATCATCTCCTGTTCCATTCGTATTCACAATAGCTCTGTGCGCAGACAGTGTTCGAATCTTGCTTGCTCCGAATGGAAACTTGGGCATTGCCATAAGCTCCAGCACTTGAACTTGTGTTGCTTGTTTCTGCTCACTGCAGCAACCACTCCTATCGTTCTTGATTCCCCAGTAACTTCTCTCCTGTACCAAAACTAAAAAGATTCCAATTGTTTTCTATAAATTCCTTGCAACGGGGTTTATTTATCTCTGATGCATAGTGGTCATCATGGATCGTAACAAGCGTATGTACCCTTTCGTCCATTCCCACCCCATCATCGAGTTACCAATATCTTCACAACGGCGTGGAGTAATCTCATGTGTTGTATCATAGTTGTCGTTCGCCTGCTCCCCAAATCCAAAAGTCCCTTCGAAATCCGTGTTTTGACTTTGTCTTCCGAGCAAGATAAAATCGTCGTCGGCCGCTCGTCCAAGACGCATGCCAACCTCCATCCATCCCGCGAGAATGCCTGGTTCGACTCCCCGGTCATGTCGCGCACCCATGCCATAATCACTGCCTGTCCCGGGACAAAGGTATTGTATTTTCCACGCTTTTCCACACTTTTCCTTGTGGATGTATATATGCTTTGCGATGCATATGAAGGCTAATCGGCGGTTTTATTTTGTGTTGCAATACAGCAAGCGTCTGTCGTCGATACAGATTCTATGCATGGAACTTTGTTGAATGGTAAAAGGCTTACCGCCAACACGAAGGCAGTGGTGAAGAATGAGGACATCTTGACTTTCGGGTCGACGATTTCCCGTGGTTCAAGTCTGTATTCCTTCATCTTTGTCAAAAACTCTCGTCGACTCCTCGTTCTAACTTGTTCTTGATCCCTACAGAGATCTATAAACCCTTGAGTGTTAGTGTCCTCTTGTCATGGTACGTCCCTACGTTTTACCCAATGCACCTTCTTTATTGGCTGTAGGCCCAGTCACTAACACCTATTCCTCCAGGAACCCTACGGAAGACCCTCCGAAGCCTAGCGAGAGTCACTCGGCGAATACCTTCGTCGTACCGGATGACGACGATGACGATGGCGGTCAGGACTCCAGCGACCCGCAAGCCGAAGCTATATTCGCAAATACATCTGCTACCAAAGCCATATCTCGCGAGCCTTCAGCCTCCGCTAACTCTGAGGTGGGATCAGCTCACCCCTCCTCTAATGATGGCGGGCAAGAATCAAAATCCTCTCCATCGTCTTCTCTGCCGTCTTCCCCGCCTAGTAATTCAGAGTCAAAGGGCGACAATTCAACGAGTTCTAAGCAGGTCATCCCATCTCAGCACGCTCCTGACTCTGATGTTGAAACGGCCATGCCGACTCTTATTGAAAACGACGGCATTCACAACACAGTGCCGAAAAATGAACATGCCCAAGTATCAAAGGAAGGCCCTGACTCTGGTTTCGATGCTGATAGAGAAGACCTTGGACTTGAAATTGAAGCAGACTCCGATTCTGGCCAGCACCACGTCACCCACACCCACATCAGCAATGAAAACGCTGACCACACTACTGAAACCGACATTCCTCGTTCCTCGGAGAACTTGGAGGCTGTCCATGCACCGTTTTCCGTCCCTGATAAGATAGATCTGGCCCCCGAACGCGCTGACATGACGAGTCAACCCGAATGCCCGCGACCCACTACTACTGCTACTACTGGGAGTATGCCAAAGTTGACCGGGTGCGACAATGACACACACTCTGCGTTTATCAGTCCAATTGTGCGTGAAGAACTGGTGAACACTGTGCAGCCGCCAACTTCGGGCTGTGAACAAACTCCAGCTGAAGAAACTCAAACCCGGGATCGGAATTTAGCCCTCGGCTCAAAAAGATCACCCAGTCCTTCGGACAAGGCACTCGCTAAACCGACTGCAGGCGTCCCGTATTTGACCTTCCATGACGATAACACTTGTCCCCGGTGGGTTCCGGCTGCTAATAAATGCCAGCGAGCATTTGGGAGCTCAGGGTCCTTTGAACCCGACTCATCAACACCACTATACGGAGGGACATCAGTCGCCAGTGACTACGGGCTCCCCCACCTCCCACCTCTACGACCGCTATATTCAGACGGTCCCTTTGCCGCTTCAAGCCAAGGAGACAATAATTGGCTAGGTGATGCTGTTAGGTGCGTTCGCCCATACTCTCTTGAGAGCAGGTGTCCACTCACTTACTCCGCGGATAGTGCACGCGATCAAGCACTGGCTGAGAACTCCAGGGATATATATCGGTTCGACTCTCCTTATTCGCCGGCTCCTGGATACGGACCGTCTTCTGGGCCCGCATACCCAGGCTCAACCCGTTGCCAGTCCCAGTCCCAGTCCCAGTCTCAGTTCCAATCGCACCCTCCGTGGCAGCTTGCCTTTGAGAGCACAGGTGATGTACCAAACAACCCACCCCAATCCAAATATGCCAATCCCGTACCAAAGGATCCGATACCTGCAGCCTCGATCCCAATTGCCAATATAGTTGATGCGTACAAGCAGACTACCGAGTCTAACCGACCAACGAACCCACGAAAGCGTAAGGCGAGGGAAGTAAATCCGGAACCAGTTTCAGTAGAAACACTCAAAAGCATCAATGATTTCTACAATGGTAACGAGTACGACAACGTTGAAAATGACAGCTTCCCAGAAGCCCAACCGCGAGACCTCCTCGTTCATCAACACGATCTCCCGTCCCAATTCAAAACAACCAATAACGAGCCGCATGGCCTCGGCCGTTCCTTCAAACCTACAAAAACAGATGAGACAGCACATTTACCGCCGCAAGCGAAAAAGATCAAGACAGAGACACCAGCCGCCTCGCCCAGCCTTGCCCGCTACGCTGCTAGTGCATTGTTGGGGGCGGCAGTTGGTGGAATTGGCGTCGTTGTGGCTTTGGCGTCGTTGCCACCTGATTTCTTTAATTAGGTTTTTTTGGCAGTCCTTGCGGGAATGTCGGAACTCTATTTTCCTCTTTTATTTTTTGAGGAGAGAAGTCAACGTAGGCTGAGGAGGGCATTACATATCGCTATCGGGCCGATTCTACGTTTCGTAGATGTTTTTCTTTCGTTGCTCGTGTTCCCTTGTCACTCAAAACCCACTGAAGCCTTGGTTTTTTGTCTGCATTTTTCCTTTTAGGTTTGATTTTCACTCGGATCACTCTCCTACTGGTGGTCCAATATCAGAACCAAGAGGAGGTAATTCTACAGCACTACTCCTTGCCAGCGGGACCTGATTTGCTCCACAGTGCGCGACCACAAAATAATAATTAGCTCCCAGACTTTGCCTTTGGGCGAACTACGGCTATAAACTAACTCTCCACCTACTGACTTTTGCATTTAGGCCTGAAACAAAAGAAACAAGCAAGGAGATGGGTTCACTTGATGTCCCCAGGTGAATGCAAATGGCAGTGTGATTTCATGGAACGATTTTCATTTATAAGAAAATGCTACAGCAGATGGAAAAGGAGGCAATTCCCTTCATCTATGTTATATGGGTCTTGATGGATGCTTTTTTCTTCACCAGGATCTCCTCCTTTTTAACAGACTCCATTTCCACAGTAAAATGATGACAATGATTGTTCTTGCCATTCATTTGAATTTCCATTTTCCTTCCCTTGTCATCAACAATATTGATATGCTTTCCACTTCCCACTTCCACCACACTTTTTCGTGTGACTTTAATTTTCTCTTTTATTCTATTTCTCTTCCTTGTTTAGTACTTCAATGTATTCTGTCCTGGTATGTTTTTTTCTTCTTCTCTAATAATATCTTCCAATGGGATATCGAGTCGAAGGCGGAATTAGTTAAGCTCTTTTCTATTATTTTCCTATTTACTAGTTAACTGGCTCATGTCTTCTTTAATGATCCTATTCGTTTCCAATGCCCTTCAATTTGTGTATTTTTCTTTTCTATTGTAACCAAAGAGGAAACAGCAAGGATTCCCCCCCCCCCAAAAAAAAAAAAAAAACCTATTGAAATTTGACATCACCAGACAAATTTACTACAAAACACATACAAACAAATAAAACAAAATGGTCAAAAAGGAGACACTTCACTCTCTCAGAGATGTAAATGACAACAACCGCTGAGGTTGTAGATATTTATTCGGTCTCTTCGTCCGAGATCGGAGATCGGAGATAGAGTGGCGGAAGCGTCTAAACATAACGCGTTCTGTGTCGGTGTGGCCCCTTCCCCTCCTCTATCCCGTTTTGTTCGATAGGAATTGAAGTTCTCTAAGTTCTACAGAATTGAAATTGATTGCAAGAAGTCGACTAGGTTACATACATAGACGAATCAAACGGAGTTGGGTAAGCTGAAAAGGAGGTGGCTAATCAGTTAGGCAATGCAACTTTACCTCTTTGTGGAGGTGAAAACACGTCCGAGGACTGGCATGCTACTATTAGATTTGGAAAAAGTAGGAAGAACAATGTAGAGATCCGGGATCACAGGGGACGAAAGCAGGCAGCGACGAAGAGAACCTACTTCCACGAATGTTGATTGTAGGAAGTAAAGTTTTTTTTTAATGAAGTGAAAAGGAACTAGAGAAAAAAACCGAATTCTTTTCTGTCTGCAGTATGTCATCTTCTCTCTATCTAAATAATTATACAGGAGTGCAGACAAGCGGATCAAGATTTGATGTGAAAAGAATAAAGTTAAGAATAGCAAGCACTGCCAAAAAAAGAAAAGAAAAGAAAAGAAAAGAAATAAAAACAGAAAGAAAAGAAAAAAAGATAAAAAAAGAACTACTAAATGTATCGAGCGGTACAGGAGACGAACAACCATGCTCGCCCGTGAGGAAACTCAAAAAAAAATATGACATAAAACATGGATATACGAGGGCTTGAAGCAATGGGCGGGGAAATTTGTACAAGCATGGTAAGAGGAATGATCGTATGGTAGATGACGGATGATATCCGGACAGAAATGCATGCTGGGGTAAGGGACTGGGCATGTAATTGAGACGTATCGTGGTGGGAATGATCATATAGTACAGGAAGCTGGCAATTCATGGAGACTGAGGAATGGTGGGTATGGTTATGTTTAAGCATAAGAAGTTGGAAATTGAGAACGAGAAGAAAAATCCAAAATAAGTTTGCGAGTGCGGGGAATAAAGCGAAAGATTTAAAGGGACGTATCAGATTGGGTTGAACAGGTAGGTGAAAGATAAGGTCACATTTCGATGGTCGTCTCCGCTCTGCGGTGGACGGCATAGCCAAGTCAAGATAAGATGGTAGTGAATTGTGACTTGCGTGGAAGTATCGAAAAAAATTTCCATGCAGATGTTTCTCGACAAAAATGCTCTTACACCCAACGACTTGACGACGGTCGTAGGTATATAAGCAAGTATTATTAAATGTTCAATCAAGAGGATCGTGGCGGAATGTACAGTCATCGCCTTTCAGGCATTTGTCCTCCTTCCAGTACCTGCAGGGGACGAGGCCTGCCTTGGGCTGTATCGAGTGGAAGGGAAACGGGTTAGCTAGGGAGAATCTAGGAGATTGCGGAGGAAACGGGGGAGGCAGCTTACATGTTTCTTATGCTTGAATTCGCCATTCGTTCTAGCCCGCTTATTGCCATGTCCGTGGCCATGGCCATGACCGTGGCTTACCTCATCATAATTGTCATATCCGCCATGCTTTTTATGTCCGTGGCCATGGCCTTCGCGCATCCTCTTCCGATCGGCATCTTCATAAAAGGACCCATGCTGCTTAGATTGGTTCTGATTATACGCAAGCGGCTGGGAGGGTGGCTGTTGCTGTTGCTGTTGCTGCGGTGGCTGTGTCTGTGTCTGCCCTGTCACCACTGGGATTTGAAACTGCGAAAGGATCGAGGCGAGATTCGGGGCCTGAGACGAAGAAGCTGCTGGGCCCTGAGCGGGAGGGAATGCAGGAGCTCCTTGTTGTAGCTGTGTTTGCGCATTCATGACCGCAAGCAGTGCCTGGATGTCGAGGCCCCCTGGCAACGTGGCAGGTTGAGTAGCTTGCGGAATTTGGGGTACTTGCGGTATTGAGGTGGGAGTGGGCTGACCCTGGTTTCCAACGAATTGACCATAGGTTTTCTCTAGGTCGGGTATAGGGATTGGCGGTTGGGATGGTTGAGGTTGTCCCGACTGAGGAGCTTGCTGGATGAGTTTGAGTAGAGAGGAAATGTCGACAGTGCTGGAGCTTTGAGGTGTCTGGGCAGATTGAGGTTGTGGTGGTGGTTGGATTGGTGCTCTGGCTGCAAAATATTTCGCGGAGCGCGCCTATTTAATTGAATGTTAGAAGATTGTATTGCGGATAAGATATTATGGCACGCGCTTATATAGTATACCTTTGTCTGATCCCCTGGTTCGCCAAACGGAACTTCCGGATCATACGATTCATCCGCATCAGGGGCAGGCGGCTCTTTAGGAGAAGACGGGATATCAGCTAGCGATGTATAGAAGACACTTAGTGTTTTCGATTCACGTTGCTCCTGGGCCAGCTTTTCGGCACTCTCAGGTTTCTGAATACCGCCTCTCTTGATGAAATTCCGCTGGCGCTCCTCAGAATCAAGCTCTGAGAAATCAATTTCTAATCAAAATTTCAGTAAGAGAATCACATAAAACTAGATGTAACAGGATATCGACATACCAGTTGGTGAAGTGTAAGGATGGAAGGTTTTTGTTCTAGCCTCGGGATCATCGTCCTCATCCTCGTCATCCAAATCATCCATCCCTCGATGAAGCTTAAGGGTTCTTCCCTCGCCTCCTACATCAGCAACATCCCGTATCATGCTGTCATCATGGCCAATATCCTCCTCAGGATCATGGGTGAACAGACGTATTTCAGTTAAAGAATCATCTGGCTTCCAGCTGACACGCAGCTTACGACGTTCTTCCTTTCGAATACGTTTTTTGCGCTCTTCCTCTGTTTCTGGAGGAAGATCTTCCGCTGGCTTACTGGGGACCAATTCCTTTGGCTTGCTTAAATCAGCCATCGTCTCTGAGAATGAGAAAGCAGGTTTCTGAACAACAGCTGGGGGTGGGGCGGGTTTCTGTTCCGGAGGACTACATGTCATTATTAGCAAAAGGCCTATCTACAATGGTTAATGATCACATACTTTGCCCTTTCTTTGGCGGCTGCTGCTGCACGCGCCGCATTCGAAGTTCCAGGCTTTTTCGAAGCAGACATCAAGCTGCTAAAGAGGCTTGGGGTCGGTTTGGGGATCACCATATTAGGCTTCGGCTTGGCTGCTACTGCATTTCCAGCGGCCGCTGTGCTTTTGACATCCGGAGTAGTGGTCGTGGTTCGTTTCGTGACAGCCACAGTTGTAGGTTTCGCAGCAGGTTTGCCGTTGGAAGTGGTTACAGAACGTTTCGTGGATGGCGAGCCATCCGTCTCCAGCTCACGGGGCCGCTTGGCACCAGTGGTGGAAGGGAGCGGGTTCCGGATAACGATTTCCGGCTCCATGGCCACCAATCCGTCCTCATTCAGCGCACTCTCTGTCTTTTTAGGGGATGCTTTTGCGATTTCAGCTTTCCTTTTTGTCAACTCCGCGGCATTGGATAAAATTGTCTGGGCGAGCTGCTTAATGATGTCTCCCCCCTTCTTCACAAAACGAGAGAGGATCTTGTCATTTTTAGTTTTCTCGAGCATTGCTTGATCCATTGTCACAAATTTCGTCATGAGCTATCGCTTCCGTTAGTAGCGAGCTTTAGAATCGACATGATACGGCATGAAGAAAAAACATGTTCAAAATTACCTTTAAAATGTTCACCGTCAGCGGCCCGTCGCTATCTGCCGCCGTGTGTCGATCGAGTAGAAAGGAATACAGCGCGGATACGATAATAGGATGTTCACCGAACCTGTGATAGATATAAGTATCTTTCTTATCCTAGTTGATGTTCTTTAAAACAACATGATAATAGAGACGAAGCTGGAAAGAAAACACAGTAGGCGGGTTGGATGGTAATTTTGCGTGACTAGATACGCTCTCGAGTACCGAACAGCTATTGTCTCCATCACCTTCTTCAAGAGCTTTGTCAGGGGTCAATGTGTTGGTGCAATTAGATGCAGCGAAATATGGAGGCTAGCATATTAATTGTACCAGCTATTTAAAGCCTTATATGTTAAACTACTCCCTCGGAAAATTCTAAGGAGTAGATGTGATAGCATTTGCTTCTAGCCTCATGACAAGACGGAAATCATGTTGGTTGTCCATGCATGACATTATTACTTATAATTATATCTTCGTCTTTTCTTCTGCATTTTTCTTTCCTCATTTTATCTCCCCAAACAACTACAATTTGGGGTGATAGTAATGACAATTCGGGGGTGGAGAAACTGGCGTTTAGATGGAAAATTGAACATACCTTTGGATGATGGCAGGGTGGCCACCGTCCAGCGCTGTAGTGACAATCAAATCTATCAGACGCCGTTGCAATGTGACCTCCTTCTTCATTCCGGGAATCTTATCCTCTTGGTTTTGATTCTCGGCTGCTTTTAATGATTCGCTTTTCGCTTTCCAACTATCCCGAACCCCCTTGATAAGATCGGAAAATAGCATCAGTGCATTTCTTATGGTGGATATTGGTGGTTGTTTATTCCTCGGCGACCAAACTGCCTTTAAAGTGTCGTATTTGATGCCACCCTCGGCATCCAGAGGGCGCAAAGGAGGGAGAGGAAACGGCTCTGGGGCGACTTCGAGATCAGAAGAACTGTCAGAGTCGTCGCTGCTATCGGAGCTAGCTGAGGCATCAGGTGGTCGTGGACCTTGTTTGATTACAGCTTTATTGGCTGCAGCCTTTGCGCGATCCTGAACCTTCTCCGGCGCATCCTTTTTTCTTCGTTTTGCCGGCGGCTTATCAGCTTTCGTTCGTGCTAGTCATAGTTAGCCAGATGTCCGCGAAACCCAGGTTGGAATGCTTAAGTGTACACAAAGTTGGCGGCAGTCCTACCTTTTGTTGGCTTTTTCCCGGTTGTTGTAATTTGGGGAATTGGTTGCACAGTACTAAGCGCTTGGCTCGGCCCGATTAAGCGAGGAGCAATCTCCGTATTGTACGCATGATAATGGCTATGTCCAGTAGTTTAGCTACACACATCCCCCTCAAAAATGAAATAAGAACTTACTCAGAGGTGGAGTGATTGTCTAGATCTGCGGGGTTAATGACAAAAAATTCGGATTGCGAGGAGACGGGTTGGATCATTGAATGTTGGGGTGCAGAAAGAAACTGAGGATCAATGGTGTTGTGATATGTAGAAGCGGAGTGATGTTCTTGGAAGCCAGTCGCGAAGTTAATGGCGTCATTCTACGAAAGTGGAGTTAGTCACTATGCTCAGCAGTTCAAAGTTGGTGCTCACTCACCTGCAAATTGCTTTGCAGTGATACTGGCCTTCCATATGACGGTAGGGGGCTTGGAACGGGAGAGGGCACCAGCCGTGATGGATGATTTGCTGTATGTAGATCAACGGCGGATTGTTGATTAAACGCACTCTTAGCGGCTGAAGGGGGGTTTGCATAAAAGGGTTGGGGATCGAAGGTGTATTGGCGATAAGGAGCATTTTGTTGTGAAGTCTCGTATGTAGGAGTAGGATTCGGTGGCTGAAACTGGTTGATATGATATTGTGCTGGCAGGGTATAATTCCGCTGTGGCTCTTGCACCATCTGAGGTTGCAACGGTGGTTGTTGCCATTGCTGCTGCGTTTGAGGATAAATATCTTGTGGCTGATGGGGTTTCGATGGCGGGTTGGAATGAGGGGCCTGAAAAACAGGGTGGTCCCAGCCTATACCAAAAGGCTGTCCATCGGGCTGGTTCGAAGTATACAGCGAAGGTATCCCGCCCCAGAACTCTCCGGGATATGCATTGGTCGCGGACTCAGGCGCAGGAGAAGGGTTCGACGAGGGGTCCATGATCATCTTAGCTCCTTTGTCTATCTGCTTGCGAGGAAGGGTTGGCCAGGTCACGTGGTTGTATGGAACCCGAAAAGTGATTTCTTCCCAATTTGGTGTGATTTGTTGCCGCTTTTAGAACAGAGCCGTCACAAGATTTTCCGGTCTAACTGAATGCGTACTAGTGAAGGCCGGAAAGGAAATGCAGTCTCTTTTAGGAAAGGCGCGGCTGGCGCCCTTGTCCACTGGTTCACCAACAGAGCAAAGTTTGAGATCAGCCCCCCTTCCCTGGAAGGACCTTTTCGGCTTTCCGAGGAACTCAAATATTCCAGAGCAGTCTGTTATGGCGTAACGTGCTAGTTTAGTAATAGCTGGGAGCACTGGCAATATCCGGCTGGAGGTGCTGGATGCCTGCGGCACTGCACGTCCTGGTGTAGAATTGTGATGGCGTATGGTATGTCTCTCTTTGGGGGTTTGTTAGGTGATTTTGTGTTAAATGCCAAAAGGGGACGTCATTTGTTGCAGGGTTTTCAACATAATGTTAAGACGTTAAAGAGGGGCATATAAATAGAGAAAAGAAAAATGAGCGTATGCAGGAGGATCAAACAGGCTTACTTTGCCCTCCTGACTGTCAGCTCTGGCGGTACTTTGGGGGGTTGTTGCCGGGTTTAATATGGAGGAAATGTTGCTGCAACAAGAATACAAGTGAAGTCAAAAAGTACAGCAATATCCACCAAAACAGCCGCTCAACTTCAGCCAAATACCTCCCAGGTTGTATTGTACTGCTTTTCCCACTCAAATATCTCTCAAATGTTCCTTTTTTCTATCCTCACACCTTGTTCCTGCGCAGTGTTCTCGTTCTAAGCCACCAGCTTGGGACAGCCTTACCGGCGTTCCACTCACCCTTAATCGACGGACCAAGGTCTCACACTGGGTCCCGTACCTCAGGGCTTCAGCTTAGGAGCATAGTAAAATGCCTTTACAATGAGAATTCAGCAGTTGAGAGGTGATATGGGAGATGTGCGAGATGTGCGGAATGGTGGAGAAGATGGAGGTTGGGTTTTGTCGTTGTGAGAGAAGAACGTTCCGTGGGCGGCGAAGCCGCAAGATTGTTTTGCGTTGTTTTGTCACCCGCCACCGGCCCGATTAGTTTTCCCGAAATCATGTGCTTTGCGGAAAAATAGTACATCCGTCGTTTATCAAGATGCTGGTTATGTCATCAGCATTTCTGAGATCTGGCGATAATTGTTAGAAACGACATCTACTTGTAGCTTCCACATATCATATCATGTTCACCTCGCTGATCGAATTAGCTCTATGCCGATGCTAGACTTGAATGACTTTCAACCTCATTTCGTGCCCTCAGTAATTTTTAATTAATTCATCCGAGACAAGGGTTAGCCCTTTTCTAACCTCGCCAGTCCGCTCGACTGGCGCATCTCTATTTGTCCTTCCGCCCACCCATGGCTTCGCATCCTCCATCTCTGCGGCAGAGGCAAATTGGTATGAACTGTGCTCCGTTTGCTCCATAACGGCATTGGCTAAATGTATACATATTATATATTGATATAGCTTCCATTGAGAAGATCCTAAATCTGAACCATGAAGCGCCTCACCAAACTGAATTCCAGGGCGACGCCGCCAGCCCGACAGGCCTAATACACTCCACTCCCATCCTCAATGAAGATGGCGATCCCATATGGAAAGTGCTGGTGTTTGATAACTTGGGCCGAGATGTTATAAGTAGCGTTTTACGAGTGAACGACCTGCGAACTTGGGGTGTGACGATTCATCTGTAGGCACGCTTTCGGTGTTGGTTTGTCCATTCAGGATTGTATTGTCCTGCTAACTCATGGAAATAGAAATATCAATAGCCCTCGATACCCAATTCCCGATGTTCCTGTGATCTACTTCGTTGAACCAACCCCAGAGAACGTACAACTTGTGACCTCAGACCTTTCCAGGGATATCTACTGCCGCGCATACGTAAATTTCATATCTTCCATTCCGCGGCCACTCTTAGAGGACTTTGCATCTCAAATAGCCTCCACGGGGACATCAGAAAAAGTTGCCCAAGTTTATGATCAGTATTTGAACTTTATTGTTTCAGAACCAGATTTGTTCAGTTTAGGGATGGGGAAAGACATGTATTGGAAATTAAACAGCGCCAAAACCACGGACGAGGAATTGGATAACATGATAGACAGAATTGTGAGTGGTCTGTTTAGTGTCAGTGTCACGATGGGTACGCTTCTTCACCCATATTCTTTTCATTTTTGTGTCTCTCACTTACGTTATTGAAGGCTCCATCCCAATAATCAGATGCCCTAAAGGAGGAGCATCCGAACTGATTGCGACTAAACTCGATCGTAAACTGAGGGATCACATATTAAATTCAAAGGATAATTTGTTCTCCAGTGCATCCCAACGACAGGGTGTTAGCGTCCCATCAGTCCGCCCAGTTCTCATTATCGTTGACCGTAATGTGGACCTTGTTCCTATGCTTTCCCATTCTTGGTCTTACCAATCACTGGTTCATGATGTCTTGAAAATGCATCTTAACCGTATCACCGTGGACGTACCAGTCGACGACTCAAACCCAGCGAAGGGCACCACGAAACGTTCATATGATTTGAGTGTGAATGATTTCTTTTGGAACCGCAACGCAAGCGTCCCATTTCCACAGGTGGCCGAAGACATTGACGCTGAATTGACGCGGTACAAGGAAGACGCGGCTGAGATCACGAGGAAGACAGGCGCTTCTTCCATCGAAGATCTTCAAAATGATATGGGCGCATCCGCTCAACACCTCAAAACTGCCATCACACTTCTTCCAGAGTTGCGGGAACGCAAGGCACTGCTCGACATGCACATGAACATCGCTACTGCTCTTCTGAAGGGAATTAAGGATCGTCAACTAGATAATTACTTCCAGCTTGAAGAAAACATTATGAAGCAGAATAAATCACAAATCCTCGAAATATTATGCAATGCTAACGGAGGCACCGATCCATCCGACAAACTAAGGTTCTTTTTAATTTGGTTCCTAAGCACAGAAACAGACCTCTCAAGAGCAGAGTTGAACCGCTTTGAAGAGGCGCTCATGCAAGCCGGATGCACAGACATTGACGCAGTAGCGTTCGTGAAAAGAGTCCGAGAAATTACTCGGATGACGATGATGACAACCGCGGCCACTGCTGCTACCCAACAACCTTCCTCTGACCTCTTCCGTGGATTCTCCTCGCTCTCGAACCGCCTTACAGACCGCATTACCTCCGGCGCGCTTGGCGCGAATTTCGACTCCTTAATATCCGGCGTAAAGAACTTCCTCCCTGTAAACAAAGATCTGACTCTTACCAAAATCACGGAATCAATCATGGATCCAGCGGGCGCATCAAGTTCCGCGATCGCAAAGACTGAGAACTACCTTTATTTCGATCCACGCAGCGCGAATGCACGAGGCGCCGTACCCCCCGCGGCCTCGACTCGTAATCAACAAAGTGGTCCCGCACCCGGCACTGGCGCGAGTTTCGGCCAACGGCGACAGGGATTCAGCGAGGCGATCGTCTTCACGGTGGGAGGTGGGAGTATGGATGAATATGGCAATCTTCAAGATTGGGCACATCGAACAGGGAGGGGAACCTTAGCAGGTGCAGGCCCGCTGAGTGGTTCTTCGAACACAGTTGGCGGATCCGGCAGTGGTGGAGGATCAGGGCCATCTGGCGCCACGTCACGACGAATTGTATATGGGAGCACGGATCTAGTCAATGCGACGGAGTTCTTGACAGAGGCGTTAGGGAAACTCGGGAAAGAAGGCTGATTCTTAGTGCAATGTTTTCTCATTTGCCATATTATATTCTATCGCTGCCTCCTTCTAGCCTGATACAGCGGTCCTCCCTTTGGGGCGTTCTTCAATCATTTCACACCGAGCTGTCATGGTATGTATATGGAGCTGAGGGGGTGTGTTTTACATTTTTCAATCATCTTGATGTTAGGCTACTTCTTCAAGTGGGTGCAGGAGGGTTGCTGGATGTCAGAAATGCAGTGTCTATAGGTAATACAACACCAAATAACGTTATTGTGAGGCTTGCTCCTTGCTCCTCTATATGCATTTATATTTTACAGCTCTCGAGCCAAGATATATATTTTCGAGCCGATATCAGACTTTCAATTTTGGGCGCAACTGTGACCATCACGATGATTCTTCGACCCATATAAGGCCTGGGTATTCCTGTATATCTATTACAGTCATTAATGCATGCATATATGTATATCCATGCAAATCCACAGCAGATATTTAGAAAATACGAGCTCGATATTATTGCCCCCTTGCACTGTTCAGCTTAGATAGTCTTCTTGAAATGTTTTCCTGCCAGTATTCAGCCAGCCCTAAAAACCCGTCCAACAATGTATCACCTACAGTATATGCAGCGATATGTATCAACCGCTTCGCAGAGGACAACCTGTCCGTCCAACCACCGCTAAGGTCAACTTAGATGCAATGGAAAAAACGATCCCGTCCGTCTGAGCATTCAAAACGCACTGTCGACACAACTGCTTTCACTTTCAAGCACATTTTCGCCTAGGGCTCCGTTCATACAGGTGGTGATGACGGTGCGGTTCGCAGCATCAGCCAAAATGCAAATGCCATCGGCTACCGGCAGCTGTCTCCGGATTGCAACAAGGGAAGTGAGTGGTTGACCCCTTGTGTTTTACGGGCACAATATTGGTGAGCCAGTAACGGATGGGCGGGCGATATGTTCCATTGCAGGAGACAGTTCATCCAGATCCGGACAATTATCTACAGGAAGCTCGTTTCGTGGCAGGGAAGAGGAAAGATGAAGATGAGTGATTCCCGCAAAAAGATATGTTTCACCTCTGAGCACTCGCTGGCCGTTGGAAGGAGGATTATCGGGTATTTTGCTCCGTTTTAAAGATGGCCATCGCTTGAATCATGTTTTTGTTGAACCTGGCATCCCAGTCCATTCTGTTCCTGGAATGCTTTTCTTCCTTTATTGTTTTTCCTTTTTCTCTTTTTCTTTTCTTCTTTGTCTTGTGTAGCCTCGGTTCCGTAGGTTTCATACGAAATATTTATCCAGATAAGAACTCTATGCACCCGAATGCCAGGTCGCGGCTTACAAGGCAACGGAAGACACTGTACAAGATCAAATCTTCCGAGCGATATCAGGGGTTCGGTACACGTTTATTGCACGTTTTTTAGGACCATAAATAGTATAAATAGATAACTACTGATTTAAACATTGTGGCCGAACTGATGCAACCGTTCATCGAGTGGACATAATTAGAGAAGCTAACTTACCTATACACGTATTTCTGTAAATAGGCTTGATATATTCCCCTCTTGTTTGTTGGCACATTTTTTATTCTTATATGGAATGGTGCTGGCGTGCTTCAATTTTCTGGTGTTTTATATATTTAGTTCGATACACACCATCTTAGCACAACACGGGATATTCTGTTGGACGGCATCTACATTCCCAGACTCATTAACTATTCAAACCGAATCAATTCTGCTGGATCCTCTGGTCTAAATTCTCCGAAGGCATGTCTCAGCTCTCACAGGCTAATGTTCCCATTGAACAATGTTTGTCCTCCCGAGGTCCTCATATGCAACAGACTACAGGCTGCAGGCCAGCAGCAGTTGCTCCCTGACGAACCGCTGCGATTCGATCACCACTGGGCTTGTTCCTGCAACGGCCTTTGTCGTTTCAAATATATTCTCACAAACATGACTGTTTAGTTGATGAGTGCTTTACGGCCATGTCAGTGGGCTATTTGCTGCTCTCAACCCTGCTCAGATAACCACTGGTGATTCGATAGTCAACTGCAGCACATCCAAAGCGTCAACGTCCTCGGCCGCTTCTTCCCGTTTTCCCTCGACTCTCTCAATCATGTGGACTATGCCTTGATTAGAAAGTTGGCTCATCTTGGTAGTGGTATCTTGATTGGTGCTGAGCCTTGTTGACAGACGCTGTTGGGACCTGGTCAACGGTCCTCTTCTCCCGCATTTCTGAGCCTTCAATGTCATTGATATGCCGTTAAGTTGAAGCTTGCATATCTATCTTCCCTTGGTTTATTTTAAGCTATCGTGCCGCCTTGGCCTGCTTTAGTTCTATTCGGCTCGGGAAGATCTGGCACAGCCGTCTCGTTCACGCTCCCGTTATAGTCGCTTTCTGTTACGATGTTTCAAATCGCCGGCAAATTATTCCGCATCCGCTTTGTGTTCCAAGGGAAAAAAGGATTGCCTCTTTTATTTTCGTGATTGCCGTGTTCGACAGAATTAAAGGATTGTGCACTTCGTGAGCTTAGGCTGAGTCTTGAACCGGTTTTGTGTGGACAGCGCAAAGGATATCCTGCGTAAGCTGCCAATGCAGGAATCAAGCCTCAGATAATGCCGTCGTGCGACAGAAAAAAAAAAATACCCTCAGCCCGATTAGTTGGCTTGCAGATTTCCTTGCCACCTGGCTATCCAACTTTCTTCCTTCTTTCGAGGGCTCGCTTGTGCTGTAGCTAAGCCAACGTGTGGAGCCTGCATCTACATGGGATTAGGCGATTGCCTTCTCCTGTCGAGTCAACGAAATTCCATGATTTTGCAAATAGACTGAAAAATTAGGAACTCGTTGCGCCCATTCTCCTGTGGCTTGGTCACAGAGTCTCATCAGGGTCGATTCTGTGCTGGCACTTTCCCCCCATTCATACGCCGTCTATGGAGGAAAGACTCCCGGTACAGCATATACGAGCTGGACACAGCTGGCATACAATGTGCCAGCTGCTTTGACACCATACCAATTGACCCCTACCAGACGCTCCTTTCCCTAGGCTGGTCCGCAACTCGCTGACGACCCCACCGATCCCGCCCTTCCGGCTATTCCGATTTCCATGTCCAATTGGGGCGGAACTGTTACAGCTTGCTTCAGCTTAGAATGTCCCTTGTCCTTTGTCCTCCATCGTCCTTTCGCCATGTTAAGGCCTGTATCCCTAACTCGCCATTGAGCTATACATGTTAATTTCCCATGGCACCGCTGTCAAAATGAACATGGATTTCCTCTACCCTACCCCTCGCGTTCCGCGTATATTCCATCTTTCTTTCGCTGGGCGGCGTTTATCGTACCACCCCGCAACATCAGCACCTTGGACGCCTCAACTGCTTACCATAGGGCTGCTACGACCATATTGTTCCGACTTTTCCGACTTCGCGGAAATGTCTGTTACCGTGCTTGATTTGTCGTTTTGTCTATGTGATAATAGACTGTTATTTCACATGATAATTCCAACATATCTCGCTTGGACCAGCGGTGAGGGCTGGACAACAAACGATAGGCTATCTACGGCATATGAGAGTTATCCCGTACCATACTACCGGGTTTGGAGTCATTTGACAGCGCCAATTATTGGACGTATACGGAAAGCTGCAACCGCTATGCAGCATATCCTTTCTTTGTCGAATCCACAGCCGCTATTGGTTTCTTTTTTCCAATTCAATCGAATGACTTCCCGGAACGCTGGCCTCAAACATAAACGCCCCATTTAGCCTGCTTTTTATTTCAACGTGATGGTCAGTCGCTGATTATCGCACGTGGTTACTGCGCTACTTATGGGACAGTTTATCCGTACTCCTGGGTTTGACCCAGCGTGGTGAAGAGGAGTCGTTGCTTTTACTAGCAAACGTGTGGTTTTGGTTGCCTCGTCCATTTATTAACCTTAACATAGTCGGTTGATTTCTGATCTCCCACTCCTACACTCTCTCCATGCAGCCAGCTCTAAGCTTTCCGATGCTACTCGCTTAATACTGGTTTCCAAGAGGACCGTTGAATTCCGCCGCTTCTACTCCATCCCTGCCTATAAATCCTCTCAAGGCTGGATGAAGTTGTGGCGTAGTCGGGCTGGGTTGTCGAGTGTCGGAGATGTGATCACCATCCTTGTCCTGCTGATCCGTTGCTCCGCTATTGTCAAAGTTGGAAAACCATACCCCCACGAAATCTCAGCCATGAACTGGCAAGATATTATCCTAGGTTGCCGTATTGTCCCTGGTGCCACGGCAGGTCCAAGGTCTTAGTACTGTTGCATACTTCCTACTACTATATCTCTCAATCGCTTTCTCGTCCCTTACTGAGTGTAACCTCCTAGTAATTGGCGAAACAATGAGAATGGGATAGGAGTTATATAATGAAACCCTTCACCCGGTCTTATCCTCCTCATCTGGAATGCAAATGCTACACCAACAGCCAGGTCCTTAGTATCTTTTGAGTCGAATACGATTACTGGTTGGCGTCTCCGCCGCAAGTTTTACAAAGCTCATCTACGGAATTACATGATCTCCATTGTTCCAGAATCCCATTTCTGTATCAGATCGGTTCTGGTATACACTTATACGGTGCTGCATTTGTACCAGATAATTGATATCTTCTACTTCTCATTTTGTCATACAACGCCAGCTTCCCGTCACAAGTTTTCGTAATGGCCAGCACGACTCAACGGGAAACGCCGTCCTATCTCCTTGACCCACATCACCGCTTTTGCGTTGGCAAAAATACTATTATAGATTGTCCTGAATGCAACGGGAATTTGCGGTACGTGTTAAGGCTGATCCACTCCCCGATTTAACGCATGCACTAACCCTATCATCCTTCCAAAGTAATGTGTGTGTGCTTTGCCGCCAAAAGCGCATTGTGCGATATCCCTGCTGGAATTGCCAGCCGCAAGAAGCTGTTAGGCAAGCTATGGCCCTAGGTTCTGCCCAAGTACCCGCGGTTAAAATCTCAGGGACAAACGGTAAATGAAGCCCATTTTCCCAACCAGAAATGGCAAATGGAAGTGGAAAAAAAACCTCCAGATACCATATCTTGTACTCATTATTCAATAGATCGCTAGCTTGCCCGCTCCCTGTTAACTTCATTGTATGAGGTGACTGCATATTTCGTGATTCGGTTTAAACATTTGCCCGAAATAGAGGTGTTATCTGAGCCCCATTTTTCCTGTTAGCTACTGATGGCCTCTACAAAAGGCTCGCGCTCATTGCCCTCTTAAATGAGCATTTGGCAACTTCCTGCCTCGCTCTGGCATCCTTGTACAGTGATGTTATTTGTTCTTCTGCATTCTCCTTTACTCCATGTGCCCTCTACAACTTTCCAAGATGCCTCTCTATTATTTCCACAGAACTAAATATATTCAAGATCCGGCCAACACCTGCATTTCCAGCAAAGGTTGCTAAAAACATGGGCGCAAAAGAGCGGCGCATAAGGATTTGGAAACATGCACGCTTGACGATTTTCTTTCCATTCCTGTATCCCTTATTATACCTTGTCGGTATTGGCTATATCCTTCAGGGTATGGGACTGAGAACCTTGGGAAAGGCGGGGTTATAAAGATTGCGGTCGGGGCATTGCGTGGGAGCTGCGACAGAATGACGTTGAGGAACCACTGACCACCCGCTCCCTTATTTTGTTTCTCTTGTGTGCCTTGATACCTTCAACCCGCTTAGAGGTTGACTTTTGGGAAATCTATTATTTTTCCTTTGTTCATTACTTTTCTCCTAACCGACTTTTCTCGCAAGAGAGGAGTTATATTTAACTGCCCATCAAATTAGGAAATGAATATCACAATGAACAATGATATCAATGTGATCTGCAAGGCATTGATCCAACCCACTGTGAAACATCGTAATATACAGATCCTGGCACTAAATTCCAATTCCGTAAACGAGACATACTTCTCCTATTTACACCAATGAACAATAGAAATCTCAAGCTACATGTATCAAGGTGGTCATGCGGCGGTCGGTGTGGCTGACCACTTATCACCTCAAAAATGGGACTGGAAATCTTAGATGTACAGTACAAAAAATTACCTTTACCAATTGACATTATATCCACTCGGCACTCTGCTTTCTTTGCGTCGGTTATTGAAAGGTAACCTCTACATCGGGAGGGGTAGTCAGAATTGTACTTAGATATGGATATAGCGATCGGATCCTAGAACGAGAAGCACGTAGGAACAAAGATTTTCAAAAAGAGGAAAATGCCGAAGGTAGGCCCTGTATTTGAACAGCACATGATGCAGAAAGTGAACAACCAAAACCATACTATCAGGTACGCAGTTAGAAATCCATTTTCGAAACCTCCCAGATCCCATATAAAATTAAATACCTGAATCTCACGTTCAACGCCTGTTGCTAGCTTTAAGAAAAGATTGTACCCAATTGAAAAAAAAGAGAAGGAAAGAAACTCCCAATGCGACTGTTTGCAAAAGCGTATCTTCCACCCCGCCACCTGCTTCTTCAATCCGCGAGTCTACGTACATGTAAATCAAGTTAGAGGAGCGTCATCTCGCATACAGAAAGCAACCATACACAAACGAATGCAGGTAAAAAAAGAAATATCTATAGACGAACCTGTAGCTAACCAACGTATCCACGCGATGGTTGCTTGTACTGAAACTTCTCAGCTGCACCTTCTCTCCATTCTCGATCTCCTTGGCATCACTATCACCCCACTCCATGGGAACCTCAGAATCGGCGTCCGCATACACAAGCACGTTGAATGTGCAGTTACCATCGAGGACTGGAAGGAAGGTCACGGAGGCGGTGATCTGGCGGAAAATCGCTTGGATTTCTTCTTGGATCTCCTTTTCGGATTTCTCGGGAGGAGGGGTAGTGGCGGCGGTATTCGTGGGGCTAAGATTTGGCATCATTTTTGCAAATTGTTAGTCAGGGATTTCGATAACGGCGAGCCATGTGTGAATGATTTTTGTAGCTGAGTGGCATAGGGTTAGCAATGAGTGAACGTACATAGGAGCATTTTCGTTGTCAGGCGATGCTTTTTGTGTAGAGCGATTTCGGGAAGATCTGCCATTGTTGAATATTTGAACCTGCCATTCTCATAAGGCGTTGTGTCAACTTGGGATATTCTACATTGAGGTATAAATGCGGTTATGACATACATCGAACTGCCATCTCTCCACATGCTCCCCAGTATCTTTGCTTGTGATCACGATGACAAGTTTGGATATCTTGCCCCCAATCATCCACTTGTTCAACTGCGACATGATCTTTTTTATATACGCCTTGACTTGGTCATCGGAAGATACTAGATAGACGATTATTAGTGAACAGGAATGTTGGGGAAAAAGTAACCAGCACCAACCAAGCATATTGAGCCCATATTTTTTGACACTGTAAAAACCTGTTAACACCAGTGCTTCTTCTCATTCGGAAGTTGCAAAATGAATGCCCTCACGCTGTGAAATCGTCTGCTGGATATACCCCTCGTTGGAACCTGTGACAGTTGGTCGTTAGCTTCATTATCCCCGCAGGCCGCTTCTGACTCGCCTGGTCATCTTGCACGTACAAAATTGAATGTATCGAATATTCAAACTATAATTATTAGCATCAATACATTTGCTTTCTGGCAAGCCCACTTACGAATTCCGCAACTAGTTTTGACGACCCTAAACTCCAATTATCAGATTCAATTCAAGCCGTGCGGGGTGCGCGCTCCTTGACTTACCCTTCAACGACAACTTGTGGACTTTCGATTTCTCCTTTTGCGTAGACATTTCGACTGGGGGTTTATATAAGTATGTATATATACGAGTTTCGATGCAATGAATAACTGGTAATTTCTCGGACAGAATGTCAAATAAGAAGAAGAAAAGTATATTTTAATTTGTTTTATTGTTTACTTTCTCAGCGCTGCTACGGCAATTGACAAGTCACGTTACGATATGCTCGGCTCGCCTTCCTTTCTGGGCCGGACTTTGCGGAGCCGCAATCAATCCCGCGCCGAAAATCTTTCTGAAGTTGCAGAGAAAGAAATATCCAGCGACATACAAGGACAACATCAGTGAGCCATTGGATAAGCTATCCAATAGCAATATAGCGACGCCTGATACCTGACGTCAATGTAGATATCCCGATGCGAGGATGCCTGCAGTCAGTCAAATGGCTGACCTCAGCATTGCGGCCGTCTCAATCACTGGCTTCGTCCACCAGGTACCCCCGTCGACTTCTCAGTACCTCTGCCCCACGCAATGCGCAAGTGAGGAAGCCAGCCTCAGAGGTAGAGCAGCGCATTGCAGCAATCCCAATTGAACGATTCCGGAATTTCTGCATCGTTGCGCACGTCGACCATGGCAAAAGCACGCTCTCTGACCGTCTCCTCGAACTCACCGGCACTATCGAAGCGGGTGCGAACAAGCAGGTTCTGGACAAATTGGATGTTGAACGAGAGCGCGGTATCACCGTAAAAGCACAGACATGTAGCATGCTCTACAATCATCAGGGCGAAGACTACCTGCTGCATCTCGTCGATACTCCTGGTCATGTCGATTTCCGTGCTGAAGTGTCGCGGAGTTACGCAAGTTGCGGGGGGGCTTTACTTCTCGTTGACGCCAGCCAGGGAATCCAAGCACAGACCGTAGCAAATTTTTACCTCGCCTTTGCTGAGGGTCTCAAGTTGGTGCCGGTCATAAATAAAGTGGACTTACCGTCGGCAGATCCGCAGCGCGCTTTGGACCAAATGAAGAACACGTTCGAGTTGGACCCCGAATCTGCTGTGCTGGTATCAGCAAAAACTGGTCTAAATGTGTCACAGCTTTTACCAACGGTTATCGAGCAGATTCCTGCGTACGTTTTATTTTTATTCTGATCCGCCAAGCCTCAAGAAAATGATTCCCCTAGTGCTAACCCTAGTAGGCCTGTTGGAGATCGTACCAAGCCTCTCCGAATGCTTCTTGTTGACTCATGGTACTCGACCTACAAGGGTGTGATTCTCCTCGTTCGACTATTCGACGGCGAGATTAGAGCAGGCGATCAAGTTGTATCCTTTGCAACTGGCCTGAAATACACTGTTGGCGAAGTTGGAATTATGTATCCGGGGCAAACGGCCCAATCCGTCCTCCGGGCCGGGCAAGTCGGTTATATTTACTTTAATCCGGCCATGAAGCGCAGCCAGGAAGCTAAAGTGGGCGACACGTATACAAAGGTTGGCTCAGAGAGATTGGTTCAGCCGCTCCCTGGATTCGAAGAACCTAAGGCCATGGTGTTTGTTGCAGCATACCCCGTGGATGCCAGCGACTTCCCTCACCTTGAGGACAGCATTAATCAACTCATCTTAAATGACCGCAGCGTGACGTTGCAGAAGGAGTCATCCGAGGCATTAGGGGCTGGTTTTCGACTGGGGTTTCTTGGGACCCTCCACTGCTCCGTTTTCGAAGATCGCCTACGACAAGAACATGGCGCGAGCATTATTATCACACCACCTACGGTGCCGTTCAAAGTTATATGGAAAGATGGAAAGGAGGAAATCATCACGAACCCAGCCCTCTTCCCCGAAGAAGACACACTGCGTGCCAAAGTAACCGAATTGCAAGAGCCATTCGTCCTCGCTACTCTCACGTTCCCCGAAGAATACCTAGGAAGAGTCATAGAACTCTGCGAATCCAACAGAGGCGAGCAAAAGAGCCTTGAATTCTTCACGTCAACCCAGGTCATTCTCAAATACGAATTACCCCTTGCCCAATTGGTCGATGACTTCTTTGGTAAGCTCAAAGGATCCACAAAGGGCTACGCCAGCTTGGATTACGAGGAATCTGGTTGGCGACGCAGCAATATCTCCAAACTCCAACTCCTCGTAAATAAAGTCCCCGTCGATGCGGTATCTCGCGTCGTTCATTCTAGTCAGGTGCAGCGGCTGGGGCGTTTATGGGTGAGCAAGTTCAAGGAACATGTTGACCGTCAAATGTTCGAAGTTGTGATACAAGCCGCTGCGGGACGAAATGTTGTGGCAAGAGAATCGATCAAGCCGTTCAGGAAGGACGTGTTGCAGAAGCTGCATGCCGCCGACGTTACGCGACGGAAGAAGTTGTTAGAGAAACAGAAAGAGGGGCGGAAGAAACTGAAGGCTGTTGGAAATGTGGTAATAGAGCATAAGGCTTTCCAGGCCTTTTTGGCCAAATAATTTCATTTGTTTATTTAATATTGACCCTGCTTGGAGCTACAGATAGTGTACGATATACCAGCTGTATAGAGCTGTTTTGATGATCCTTGTTGCATACACGCAGAGCATAGTTGGGCGTTGGCGTACTGATGTAGTCCTTTTAAATATCCCCCCAATCAGATTGTTTTCGACACGATATTCAGTAACTGGGACAAATAGAATAATTTCCAATCCAATTCCTATTCAACCACTTTTTCCAAATAAATTGAAGCATCCAATGTATCTTGTGTAGCTATACATTTGGGGGGACGCCTATCTTATAGCCTCCAAAGCTGTCGCGGTTCGGGGAAATGTTTTCGTCGCCAACCCCGCCATTGAGGGAAAAAAAAAGTAATCGATGACTCCAAGCTCCGACGCAACGCAAACTTCATCAGACTCATTTTCAACCACCCGCACGCCCTAAACCAAACTATTATTTTACCCATAATTTATTTCTCGGGCATAAACGCATTCCGCCCGAGCTTCAGGTTGCTTCGTTAACTCCAGGTTGGGACTTCGATTGCCCCAACCCAGACTGAGAATGACCGTTTCGTGATATCGGCATCATGCAGTCTGCAGAGGCTGTACAAATCGACCTGGGGAAAGCCCAGGTCGTGGATCGCGTGCCAAAGGTCATCAAGGAGATAAAATTCGGCGTCCTGTGAGTGAAACCTGAGCGAAAGAAAGAAACAAACATGGAAACTTAGGGATTAAAGATGGATCGGCCCCAATGAGAAACAATTGACTGATCACAAAAATGGTGTATTATTAAAGCTCGACCCAAGATATCGTGAGTCAAGCCGTCGTTGAGGTTTCTGATAGGAAGCTCTTCGATCTCGACAATGATCGCGCTGTCGCCCCCCACGGCCCGCTCGACGGGCGCATGGGAATATCGAGTAAATCGGGCACTTGCGACACCTGCGGCGGAGCACTACAGGTCTGCAGCGGACATTTCGGGCATGTAAAGCTGGTTCTTCCGGCTTTCCATGTGGGTTATTTTAAACGGGTTATTAGCATTCTGCAGGAGATTTGCAAGGTTGGTCTTCCTGCTACTCTTTTTTTTTTTTTTAAACATCGCTGACACAATTTGTTCCTTCTCTCTTCGCGCACTAGGAATGCTCACACATCCTCCTTCCCGAAACCGAGCGCAGAGCGTTTCTTAGAGAGTTAAGACGACCTGGTATAGATAACCTCAGGCGCATGCAGATTGCGAAGAAGATCAACGAGCGATGTCGAAAAACGCGGACCTGCTACAAATGCAACGCAGTCAACGGTGTGGTGAAGAAAGCCGGAACAAGCGCACTGAAAATCACTCATGAGAAATTCCGCGCCTTCAACGCGTCCGCGTCCGTGAAGAAGATTCCCCCGCCCAGCAAAGTCGTCTTCGACAAGTCATTCGAAGAAGCCAAGAAAAGCAATCCGGATATCGACAAACATTTCAAAAAGGCCCACGACGATCTACATCCACTGCGCGTGCTGAGACTGTTTCGGTCCGTTTCTAACGAAGACTGCGAGCTCCTTAGCCTGAATCCCGAGGAGGCTCGGCCAGAAGTGTTTCTCTGGCAATACGTTCCGGCTCCGCCTGTGTGCATTCGACCATCGGTTGGACAGGAGGCGGCTAGTACCGAGGATGACTTGACAGCAAAACTGGGAGATATCATCCAGAGCAATATCAATCTCAAAAATGCACTCATCAAGGGTGCGCCGGTACAGACCATTATCGAATGCTGGGACTATATGCAGCTGCAGCTCGCAGTGTATATCAACAGTGATGTGCCGGGTTTACAGAAGGCTGATTTTGGAAAGCCGATTCGGGGCTTCTGCCAACGACTCAAGGGGAAACAGGGGCGATTCCGTGGAAATCTTTCAGGCAAACGAGTGGATTTCTCTGGTAGAACCGTCATTTCTCCAGACCCGAATCTGCGTGTCAACGAGGTCGCTGTTCCTCAGCTTGTTGCCATGAACATGACTTATCCCGAGCAGGTGACAAGATATAATAAAGAAAAACTCCGCCAACGTATTCGAAATGGCACAAAGACTTGGCCGGGAGCAAATTACGTCTTAAAGAAAAGTCAGAATTTTAAAATGAACTTGAAATTCGGTAACCCCAACCTGGTTGCGAACGAGTTGGAGGAAGGGGATATTGTTGAGCGGCATATTGAAGATGGAGACATCGTTCTGTTCAACCGACAACCATCCCTCCACAAACTCAGTATTCTTTCCCATTTTGCCAAGGTTAGGCCTCACCGAACATTCCGTCTGAATGAGTGTGTATGTAACCCATACAATGCCGATTTTGATGGCGATGAGATGAATCTACATGTCCCTCAAACGGAAGAAGCGAGGGCCGAAGCGATGGAATTGATGGGAGTTAAAAATAATCTGGCTACACCAAAAAACGGCGAACCCATCATTTCCGCTATTCAGGATTTCATCACTGCTGCTTACTTGCTGAGTAGTAAAGATATTTTCTATGATCGCAAAACTTTCACACACATCTGCCTCTACATGCTTGAATCCGACACCCGTTTTGACCTTCCGCCGCCCTCAGTGCTAAAGCCCCAAATATTGTGGACAGGGAAACAAGTCTTCAACGTGTTGATGCGACCCAATAAGCAATCTCCGGTTTTAATTAATTTAGATGCAGCATGTCGAGAATTCAAAGCGCCGAAAGGAACTCCTCGTGACTTGGATGCTAACGATGGATGGCTTTGCATTCGTAACTCCGAAATCATGTGTGGTGTCATGGATAAGTCTACCATCGGATCCGGCAAAAAAGATTCGGTATTTTATGTTATGCTTCGAGATTTCGGCCCCGATGTCGCATCTGAGGGCATGAACCGGCTCTCAAGGCTGTCCGCTAGATGGCTCACCAACCTAGGTTTCTCGATCGGTATAACAGACGTATACCCTGGTGAAAAACTTTTAGAGGAGAAACACCATATAGTAGAACATGCTTATGCGCAGTGTGATGAAGTTATTCAACTATTTAAAAACGGGAAGCTTGAGAAGGCTCCAGGCTGCGACGAGCAGATGACAATGGAGAACGCGATATCCGGTTTACTCAGTAAAGTTCGACAGCAAGCCGGAGAGATCTGTATCGCGGAACTGAGTAGATGGAACTCTCCCCTGATCATGGCCACTTCAGGGTCCAAGGGTTCGGATATTAACGTCGCTCAGATGGTTGCCCTTGTCGGCCAACAAATTATAGGGAATCAACGGGTTCAGGACGGCTTTCAAGATCGAACGTTACCACATTTCCCCAAGCATGCTCGCCAACCTCCCGCGAAAGGTTTCGTGCGGAACAGTTTCTTTTCGGGATTGACACCAACGGAATTTCTTTTCCACGCCATTTCTGGAAGAGAAGGTCTCGTCGATACAGCAGTTAAGACTGCGGAGACTGGTTACATGTCCCGTAGGTTGATGAAATCTCTTGAAGACCTATCAACGCGATACGATGATACCGTAAGGAATTCGTCTTCAAATATTGTGCAGTTCCAATATGGTGACGATAAATTGGACCCTGTCGATATGGAGGGCCGAGCTAAACCAGTCCACTTTGATCGCACGTTTACCCATGCTGAGGTGACAACCTTTGATAACTCCGACAAAGGCCTTCTTCCGGATGAGATAATAACTTTGTGTCAAAACTTACTCGCTCCTGAGCGGGCCAAGCTTGCAAGATTTGACCTGTTAGGCAAGAAGTTAGAGTATAATGACAGAAGTGATCACGGCATAGATCAGCTGGAAAGCGCCAGAGATTTTCTCCAGTCCATTGAGGATTATGTATGTGCGAAAGCTGAAAAACTGAGGTCCATTGATAGCGGCACTAAACAGCGGGGAAAGGGCGTAATTCATACCGCAAAAGTGTCAACCAGAGCTCTCACTTCATTCATCACCGCCTGCTTAACCAAGTATAAGAGAGCCCAAGTTGAGCCAGGTCATGCAGTGGGTGCAGTCGGTGCACAGTCCATTGGAGAACCGGGGACGCAGATGACATTGAAAACTTTCCATTTCGCTGGTGTTGCTGGTATGAGCATAACTCAAGGTGTACCGCGTATCAAGGAGATTATCAATGCTTCCAAGGAAATCAGTACACCAGTTATCACCTGTGAGCTTGTCAATAAGCAGGACCTTCGCGCAGCGCAGATTGTAAAGGGCCGAGTGGAAAAGACCTTTGTCCGAGATATCATATATTATATCGAGGAAGATTGGACCGGCAATGAAGCGTACATCAATATTAAAATCGACTTTTCCACCATTCAAAACCTACAACTCGAACTAACCCTCCAAGATATCCTTATGGCCATTAAAAAACACAAACGATTCAAATCCGCAGATCTAAAATTTCGTTCCTTCGGCTCACACATTCACATTTTCGTCGATCAACAAACCACCCGAACCGCTCTCTCCAAAACTGAAGAAGCTGCTACCGGTGCTGACCCGTATATCCGCCTTAAACATCTCAAACGGCTCATTCCCAACATCCAGGTTATCGGCCATCCCCAATGTGCGCGAGCCATCATACGAACAGACGAAACAAACACCACCAACACCCTGCTTGTGGAAGGTTATGGTCTGCGCGACTGCATGACCACCGACGGTATCAACGGTCGCCACACACGCACAAACAACATCATGGAAACACGTGCCGTGCTCGGCATCGAAGCCGCGAGAACGACCATCGTCGACGAGATTGGCGAGGTTATGAAAGACATGGCCATTGACCCAAGACACATGCAGTTGCTTGCAGACGTCATGACGTACAAGGGTGAGGTGTTGGGGATTACACGGTTTGGCCTCGCCAAGATGCGCGATTCCGTCCTACAACTGGCTAGTTTTGAGAAGACAGCGGATCATCTGTTCGATGCGGGCGGGGCCGGGAGGACTGATCTTATCGAGGGAGTGTCGGAGTGTATTATTGTGGGGAAGAGTGTGTCCCTGGGCACAGGGGCGATGGAAGTAGTACGCGCCCTCAACTTTTATGAGGGCCAGATTGGACGGAGGAAGACGGCTTTTGAAGATGCGTGGGAGGAGATCTGTGAGGCCCGGGGCCGTAGTACCGGGGCAGTGGGCAAAGGGGTAGTCCCGAGGGTTATGAAGAAACGAAGGAAGGAAGCCGTATGAGAGGAAATGTAATATAAACCGCTTTTATGGTCCATTTATGAGTTCGCGACTCACAAACACCCACACACGAACCCACCCATTCAGCACCCCTAATGCACTTGGATGAAAGGTAATTGTGATCTGATTTATGTATGTATGTGTATGTTGTCTAATGCTTAGATGAAATAAACTAGAATAAAAAGGACCATCAGGTAGCGTGTTCCTTTCTCTTGGGTGTTTACCACGACTTTCCTGAATAGCTCGATCGAGTGTCCTCGCAGTAGAACCAACGACATATCGTGACGGTTTATAAATTATGAGTAGACTATTGGGAAACTTGTTTTAAGGCAAAAAAAAAAAAAAAAAAAAAAAAAAAAAAGGAAACAAAAACAAAAACAATTCTTCACGCATCCAAGTCCTCCAAACGATACAGGATTTCATCCAATGACTACTAACCTATCCATTCCATATTGCCACTAACCCAAAGGGAGACATCGTCCTCGACTTGATTCTGGAGGCAGATAGGGCGCGAGTTATACAGAAGGCGGATCTTTTGGGGAGAAAGCCTCGGAGGTCTTGTCACGTCTGGGATTTGGGTTAAAATATTTCTTCCGTTCTTCTTGGTTTCTAGACAGATCGTCGATCCTTCGTTGGATGCTCGAGAGTCGACTTTGGATTGCTGCAGATTTCACCTAATGTCAGTTGCTTGCCTCTCTCCAATCCCAACGTCCGGGTTGCTCAGGGAAAGGAGGAATTCAAACTTCGTGAGCTAGAAAGGTTAGAAATGGATTACTTACACTCCTCCTCAGGGCTAACTTTAGTAGATGTCCCTGCCGAAGTCGCATCTTGTGTGGCGTGAGATGGCTGTTCCGGAAGAGGATCTGGTCCATTTTTGACCTCTTTGTAAGTGTCTGTCGAAGCAGGCATGGGCGTTTGGGGATCCTGTCGCATGGTGCTCGAATGTGATTCAGTGTTGGATTCAGGCGTGGGTTCTTTATATTCCTCTAAAAGGCTCGAAAGGGGCGAGTCAATATCCACGTCTGTCTCTTCGGGCTTCGGCAAGGCAGCATGATATTCTTCCATTTCACCTTCTGACCCGTCTTCAAGGCTATCAGAAGATGGGTTATCGTCACCACTCTCTTGAGAATCTCGCTGGTTATTGTCGTCCCGAAAATCATGGGGTAAGGCGAAGAGAGCGAGTTGTTCAAGATGGCGTGCTAGGTGACGTTCGAGATGATGAAGATTCGGGATTGTCACTCCACATAAAGGGCAGTCAACAGCAGATAAGCTATCCACGGGCCCGGAGCTTTGCAAAGGGACGAAGTGGGAATCACTGTGTGGAAATCTTGCGGCTCGATGCGCTGTTTTCTCATGGTTGAACCAAGTGCGCCTCCGACTGTACGTTTGGTGAGGCGTTGGGCAGTCACGGAAAGTGCAGATGTATGGCTGCAGGTCATCAAAGATGTGCCGTGCCCAGGACAAAGGCCCACGGATGGATATCAGGTAATAACAATAAGGGCATTCAAACCCGTCAGGATAATGCTCTGCTTCCTCCGGAATCGGGGGAAGATGCAGTTTTGTATCGTCACCGACTGTTGATGCATAGGAAGTTTCCGACGGGGCGGGACCAGCGTCTGTCTCTCCAGCTGCAGTATGTAGGGCAGCAACCAGGCCATAATCGAAGGTTGTAGCCGTGGTCTCTGACAGTAGGGTTCTTTGTGCAGCTTCTGTGTGAGAGTCATCCTCAAACAAAGCTGCGGCAGTCGCATCAGCCCCATGATTAAGTTTTTCATGGTGCCGTTCACGACCCTTCAAATATTCCCGTCGTTTCGTTATGGCTTTACCCAGCCGCTGGACGAGCCAGCGTTCCGCATTAGGGAATTTCTGCTCGACATGCTGAATGTCAAATTGCGTGAAGTGGGAGAGGTCAACCTTGGTTTTTATCCGGTCGCGTTGGGCTGGATGGCGAATGACCATGGACAGTTTGTAAAGGCACTTGATAACGACCTGGATGTCCTCTAGCAGCTGGAACAGCTCTGCTGGCTGAGGGAGTTCCTCTTCAGACGGGATGGATTCATCGTCCAAATAGTCATCGTCGGACCATTCTTCGGTGTCTTCCTCCTCAACCGGCCTTTCTCCAGATACAATGGCGAGTACTAAGGTGAGGTATGATATTTAGCAGAGTTTTACTAGGCAAGCATTATTAACAAATGGAATTCAAGCAATTTGAAACATCATGATGTAGAAGGTCAAGATAAAAGTTTCAAGAGAAACCATGCTGACTTGATCCAAAATTTATATGAACTTTGAAGCTATTTCCACTCAAAGAATCTTGTTAAGGGACAAACCTTTAGATGTTACATTTCGAGGAACAGCAACCAAAACAATGAAAAAGCAGCATGAAACGACAAAATAAACAAGTAAACCTCACCTTCACTTAAGGATACCTCTAAGACGTCAAGAAGCGAAGCAACCTGGCCTCTGACATGGGAAGCGTCCCGGAGGCGATAGTCCAGCGACGACCTTCCGCTCTTATGTGCTCCTATATTGCCCGTCCACACTCGCAGGCGGCCATGTTCATCTTGCAAAACTGGCAGAAACTTCTCTAGTGAAGAGGCATATTGCTCGAACAAAGTCGGGATACCCGTTGATTCATCGTCGCCGCCATAATAGAACGTGAGCGGATCGTGCTGTGCTGCGATTATCTTGTCGCATCTGGAGCAGGCCCTTTCGAACAAATACAGACAAGCGATGAGTCTGCTGGACAGCGTGGAGGACATGCTAAGATCGCATTCAACCCCGCAGTCCTCTGCCACATACTTTGAAACAGTGAGCCTCGGAAATCGCTGACTACCTCAGGATGTGATAAGAAATTTACCGCCATTACATGGCGCGGTTGAATTAGAATCATTACCGGAAGCTCTTCGGCCAACGCAGAAAATTGCTCAGCGTCGCATATATGTAGCGGCAGGAGAGAAACGCCGGCTAACTCAGATGCAAAGAGACCCAATCATGCCCTGTCTTGCGGGAAAACGGGCCGTTTGGGCGACAAGCTGGCAAGGCTGGGCGCTAAATGCAGCGCTCCCAGTTGACTGAACCCGTTTGAACAAAAAAGGCTTCCTCAAGGCTTCCTTGTAAGGTTGATCGCAAAGGGCTCAGCCACATTTGTTAAATAAAAAGATATGTTGAGGGTTCCCCCGTCGTTATATTCATAGATGAAAATGTCATTTTCACCTCTTTTCCCGAGTTCGTTTATCCTCCTTAGGTGATTCGCAGAACGGCGCTACTTACAACGAGATTCCCCTGGTGCTCGGGTTCTGACAAGCTGTTTACTCGGGGGAACAACCAAATTGCGTGCATGGTCCCAAAAAATGAGCGGTTTTGAGATTGCTGGTATCGTTCTCGGGGCGTTTCCCCTCATCATCCATCTTGCTGATGGATACATGAATGGCGTGCACACAATCCAGGGATGGGCTAGACATCAGCGTCAGTTGATGCACCTAAAACAGCTATTGGAGACTGAGCAGACTCGGTTTCTCAACACATGCGATAGTCTATTTCGTGCATGCACAAATGCCTCGACGTCCGAGATAGAAACGCTGCTTGCTGGTGTTGATCCCGCAGGTGCAGAATGGGCGAAACATCAAGAATCACTGCGGGGAATGCTTGGCCGCTCATACGATCCCTACATTGAGACCATCGCTGATATGAATAATGCGCTAGAGGAGATGAAAGAGATTCTCAATCGATATAAGGTGAGGGATATATTTCGCTCTTATCTCTGGCCTTAGTTGGCGTGCACCATAGGAAGTGTTATTAGAGGTTGGTAGTTTTCAAGGTCATATTTGTTCAAATCTTCATTTGATCTTGCAGAACTCTGTCGACCACCCATCGGAATCAGAGAGATTCGCTAATAGCAGGAAAGGAAAGTCCAGGTTCAAAATATAGACGCCCTCGCCGACTCGCCTTCACACTCTCACGGCACAAACGTGAAGAGCTACTAGATCGCATCAGCAAGAACAATAACATGCTGGCGGCTTTATTCGAGCAACGACAACGATTAGAAGTTCACAAGAGACGAACGACATCTTCAGGCTACGGACGGATACGTCAACACTGTATCAATCTATACGACGTCTTAAGCCAAGCCTGGGGATGCTGCTGTAAGGATGACCATATTGCAAATTTACATTTGCCAACGCTTATGGCCAACCAACTGGCATTGCCGTCCGATATAAAACTCCAAATGATATTCCAGGCCATGGAAGACCAAAACAATGTTACCACAAAATGGCAATGGCAACAGGCATATATACAGCAACTAGTAGTCCAGGAACCAAAGTTACCCAAGAGACCTGTCTCGACATCATGCATGTCCTCAACGAAACCCAGTAAGAAATTGTACGTGACAAGCACACCAAAATTCTAGATGTCGGATATATTTCTAACGCCCTCTAACCTTAGAGCTTGGCTAAAGCCGAAAAAGAAAGTGGCGTTTACATTGCCCGCACGAGCGGAATCACCGTCAGCGCCAACTTCTTCATCTTCGTCACTCTCGAGAGCAACAACCCTAGCTTCACCAGTAGTCGAAGGCAAACCACCTTCACCGCCCTTAAACCCCATCAACGACCCATCAGGGCTTGCAAAGATATCAGATCTGTGCGCTACATTCTCCGGCTCAGCTTCGCAAAAATCTCCGAGCTCCGATCGTGAGTTCTGTATTGGGTATCTCCAGGACCAATGCAGCGGACTACACGGGCTCCACCTAGTTCCATCCAATACTGACTGGGAAGTTATATCGCTTCGTGATGCCATTCAGATTTATCTCTCGAGCACATCCACTTCGCAGAAAATAAAACTAGACAGCCATGTTCCGTCACCCGATCCGCAGCTCAAACCTTGGACGCGCAAAGAACGGTTCAAATTAGCCGTTGCCGTTTCGACGAGTGTTCTGCAATTCGATGACACTCCCTGGCTCAAGCAATCCTGGGGTACCGACGACATTCATTTTCTCGTCAATCCTTCCTCATCAATGCCAGAACAGGCATATCTATCAACAGTCTTCTCACAATCCAGTAAGGCGCCAAAGAAACAGCAGAATCGCACAAAGTTTCCACCTTTGATCCGCAATAAAGCACTCTTCGCCCTCGGCATCGTGCTAATCGAACTGGCGTTTGGAAGGCCCTTGAGCCGTTTGAGGACAGACAAGGACGTCGAGGACAGTGGCGGAATGCAAGAGCTTGTTGATACTTTTACAATCAAACGTCTGTTGGAAGGTGTCGAGGATGAAGCTGGATATGATTACAGTGAAGCCGTCCGCCGTTGCATCGAATGTCCATTTGACGGCAAAGAAGCAAGGTTCTCAAATGACGCCTTCCAGGAAGCAGTGCACAACTGGATCATAGAGCCGCTGAAAGTAAGCTTAAAGAACTTCTGCGGGCCAACCAATGCGGCCAGCTATTAACACCTCTCATCTTTCGCAAATATCATAACGCCGAGTATATTCCTCGGGAGAAAGCGAATGGAGTGAGCATTCACCACGGACGCGAAATATGAAAGAAGAGCCTGTTTAAAGTAATCGAGTTAAATTGCCTGCTGAGCAATCGCACACCATCAGCAAAGAATGGTGGCTAGTTGTTTGTTCTCCTTCAGCGATGCTGAGAGACGAACTAGTGGAGTAATGAATTAGGGTAACGCTAACTATCCGCTGCCTCGGCTCATTGCCTTGAGGCGCTATATACAGTTCAGCTTGAATTACGGATAGCTAGATAGTACTTTTCATTGAAGAAAGTGCTGGAAATGCGAATGGCCTGTTCGATTGCTTCTATCGGCGAAGATACCAAATAAACTAGCGAACTGAGTCCGATATGTAAACCCAGAAGAAATTCAATCATCCGTTCGTTGAAACTTGAAATCAATCATCTTGCTTTCGGCATCTGGTCGGCTTATCCGAACTTAGGCGGGGATAACTCTAAGACCATGTGCAATAGTGTATAGTAGCTACGATGTCTGTCTATAAAATCCAATTTTCTCGGCCCCATCGAGTCCGTTTCATATCTCTCTCGCGCTTCTATACAAAGCTACACTCTCCGCGATAACATATCCTTCCTGTAATAATACTCGAACATCGAATAGACAACTATGACCCACCTTGTCCAGTGCTAACTACTATTTAGTAGTAGATACGCTTCATCATGGCTGCCGACTTGCCATCATTCACATACTTCAACGTCACCATTCCACAGGAATATGTCGCCCACATCGAAACCAACAGGCCGAAGAAGATGAACGCCTATTTTGAGCCGTATACCTCTCCTCCCTCTTCTCCCCCTCTCCCAGATCCAACCTGAATTAACCCCAAACCCGACCCAGCATGTGGCAGGAACTCCGCACAATCCTAGACACCCTCTCCGTCTCGCCCTCCATTCGCTCGATCATCTTCACCGGCGCAGGCCCCGCCTTCACCGCCGGCCTAGATGTAAAAGCCGCCTCGGAGAGCCTCAGTGCTCCGGGCAAAACCTCCTCTGACCCAGCTCGCACCGCCGCCAAACTCCGCCGCTACATCGCCGACTTCCAAGACTGCGTCACCGCCCTCGAACGCTGCGAGAAGCCTGTCATCATAGTCCTGCACGGCATCTCGTACGGGCTCGCCGTGGACCTGGCTTGCGCCGCAGATGTGCGTCTGTGCTCGGCAGACTCCCAGATCTGCGTGAAGGAGGTGGATATCGGCCTCGCGGCGGACATAGGGACGCTGTCACGGCTGGGCAAGATTGTCGGGTCGTTCGGGTGGGTCAAGGAGGTATGTATGTCGGCGCGGATATTTGGAGCAGAGGAGGCGAGGCGGGTGGGGTTTGTGAATGCGGTGTCCGAGACAAAGGAGGCGGCTGTCCAGGCTGGGTTGGAGATGGCGGCTGCGATGGCGGCGAAGAGCCCAGTGGCAGTGCAAGGGACGAAGGAGGTGTTGAATTGGTCGCGGGATCATAGCGTGCAGGATGGTGAGTACTAGTATATATATATATATATATGCTCTCTCGTTCTGCGACCCGTTGCTTGCTGTAGAAACATATGCTGGCATGGAAATTGAAATCTCTAACAACAAGTATTCTTCAACCAGGCCTCCGATACACAGGTGTTTGGAACGGCGCCGCACTCCAGACAACTGATATCCAGCGCGCTCTTCTCTCCGGAATTGAAAGGCGAAGGCCGACTTTTGAGAAGCTGTGAGAGTGAAGTCGGGTTCACTCGCGGAAATGTCTACGAATTTTTTTTTTTTTTCCCAATTTATATAAATAGGCAGACACACACACACACACACATATATATATATATACCCTAACTGCCCGGGTCGGACCAATTTATTTACTGCTGACAGTGCATACAAACGGACAGCAACTTGGTAAATACTTCGTCCTGATTCTCAGTTCGGTCGCGTGGACACATGTACGAACACTCAATGCAGTCTTTTGACTCACATATAACTATGTATATAGTCATGTCCGAATATTGTTAGATAATAATAGGACTCCAAATCCAGAGGCCGTATGTTCGATTTAATTAACTTCTGCATCCACGAATATGTGGCTCAACGCATGGTTCCTAAAGCAAATATATGTCGGGCCAATAGCTCACATTGATGACCACATAGATACTATTACTTGTGGAGTGGCTGGTAAAAAGCACTGGGTCGGAATGAGAGCGGGATGGCACGCGGAAAATAAAGGATAATCATTTCAATCATTTCGATATGGATGGAATTAGTAGATGCAAATGACTAGCTATGGTTCCAATTTCCTGTGCGCCGGAGGAATGCCAAAGTAGAAAATAGAGAAAAAGAAAAGAAGAACAAAATAAAATAAATAAACAAATAAATAAATAAATAAATAAAAAATGCAAATTCTTTTAGAAGCCCAACTCGGAAATCTCAACATGATTTGACACATGTGTTGAGATATGAAAGAACACTCAACGGAGATTCAAAAAAAAATCATCAGAAGATAAAGTAAGATAAAAACTCCAGACAACTCATAATAGAAGAAAATCCACTTGACTCTCAAAAAAGATCTCTCATTCGAACCCTCAAATCCAATCCCAACTTCAACTTCACCCCCCAGTTTACCCCCGCGCCTCCGCCGCACCCTCCAACTCCTCCAACGCCGTCCGCACACATCCCCTCTTCCCAACCTTATTATAATAGACTATCAAGGATGGAAAGCGCATCTCGTCCAGATGGCCGACCTCGCGAATGATATCGCGCACGACGGGCCACAGCGCACAGTCCTCGATGCCAAAGAGCTGGCCAGCGAGATACGGCTTGCGACGCAGCATGGCCTCGAACACATCCATCTTCTGTAGTACGCCGTGCGGGGTCTTTAGTTTCTGGAACCGGCGCCAGGAGCGGAGGAGATCGTCTGTCTCGTGCAGTGTGGACGCGAGGGTCGGTTGTTGTGGTTGTGCTCGCTGCTGCCGCCGCTGATGCGGGATTGAACTTGGACCTTTGGATTGTGCTTGCGGTTGTGACTGTAGCTGCGATGATCGCTCATGATCAATGAGTCCCTTCTGCTTCGCGACGTGCAGGAGTATGCAATCGTCGCCCGTGAAGCATGTGGAACCGTCCACGTCCATGTACACGGGGCGAGGCTCTAGATTCCCACTCTTGTGCGGGAGGGAGAGCGTGCCCTTCAGCGCAGCGGGGAAGTCATCGATGGCGACTATGTCATACCGCACGCCATACTCCGCAAAGCAGATCTGGACACGGAGATCTGCGACATCGTCGCCGCTCAGTCTCAATTTGCCAGCGGAGGTTGTGACGAAGTTGACTACGTTGAAGCCTTGGCCATAATTGGCCTCCCAGTTGAAGTCGGATTGTTGGTTTTCTTGACCAAAGGCTCTGATCATCTGTGTTGTTTCGGTGCAGTCGCCGTGGATGACCTGGCCCGCTGTTTGTTTAGTCTTGGATATGGCGCCCTGGCCCCAGATGGTGTCTGATTCTGGATGGATGAAGGTACCGATGTGGCGAAACGTAAGGGAGATGCGCTGACCGCCATAAGCGAGCTCTTCAGGTGACTTTTCCGACTCTGGTCGTTTATCGGCACGGATGGCGTGCAGCCAGCGCATGTTTGTTTTCTCACCGAGAATGAACAGAGAATTATGTGGCAGTGGGATTCTCTGAGTTTGGCGTCCCGTCGAGCTTTCTTTGGGAGTTTCTTCATCGCCGCCATCTGCCGCATCCGATGTATCCCCAGTTGACGCAGCAGCTTTCGCAGCTAATGATTTAGTTCGTAAGGTCATTGTCCTCTGCGCACCAAAGCTGACGTTGCAGATATATGAACCCCGGACAATATCCAATGTTTTGTCGGAATGCTCAGATATCCTATCCTGACCATCCCGATACAGCTGGATTAGAACATGGTTTAGGGGGTGGCCAATATGTTTCTCAACGACATGGCGCACGTTATTCACGATTTTGGAGAAAGGGAAGAGCGGCGGGGACTCGTCTGCTGGGTGACGGTAGATAGGTACGGAATTGTCTGGCTGAACTGCGCCCTGGACGGCAACTAACCGTGGGACTTGTCCTGACAAATGATACATCTTTTGCCAGTTGACCTCCTCGCGTAGCAGCTGGAAAGACTTGGGAGGTAGAGCTAGATCGTAGATAATTCGGGAGTCGCCCTCCCCAATACTATCATCAGGGCCGAGGTCGGTTTGATTGTGTTTGCTCTTCCTAGAACGGCGGGTTCCACTGGTCGCGCCACACGGTTGCTGCATGTCCACCGATTGTCTCTGGGATTGTGTCCTCTCGGCTTGGCTTGTGTCATCTCGTGAAACTGTGCGTCGAGGTTTCCTCATCCGCGCGCGATTAGATTTACCCTTGAGGTCACTAGAGGGAGTGGTGGCGGTAGCGGAAGCAGACGTCAGTGGCGCTTCCCGTGGTTGCGGTGCGGCACTACGTAGAGATGGTCCCAGCAAATCATCGGCGAGCTCGTCGCCTTCAGGCTCCTGATCCTCAACATCAAGAGGCGCATCATCTGATTTTTGCGGGGAGGGTTGTTTAGGCGGCGATTTGACAGCGAGAACACCCATATCATCCTCGATTCCAACGGGAGTGGAGGCAGCCGATTGCTCAGGCCACTCCGAGCTGGGGACAGCGGCTTCCTCCCAGTCCTGTTCCTCCGCCAGCTCCTTGCTTGTAATGCCGTTTGCGCCCATCATATCCGCCATGCGTCTCATAGCTTCTTCGTGGCGGGCAAAGCTGCGGAATCCAAGACAGTCTTCGACTAGGATAACGTCCAGGCCATGGGAAACAGCATCCAAGGCAGTAGCGTAGACAGAAACGTTCGACAACGAGCCGCAGATGTAGAGTTCTCTGACAAACTGGGTGCGGAAGGAGAGCAGCAAGCTTTCTGATTGGAATGCCGAGTAGTCAGACTTCACGAGAATGGTATCTCTTTCGTGGTCGATGGCTGAGAGGATAGGCGCGGGGAACTGGCAACCGACAGTCTTCTGCAGGCAGCAGCGCCGCGGCCCATCACCCTTAGGCAATACGGACAAAAACGCCTCGGGATCATCTGAGTAGACAGAGAATTGTTCTCGGCGCGATTCTCCACCACTGATACGCTTCTGTCTTCGCTGGGAGGAGTTGGGCCGCCCGCTTCCATCCTTAGCCCCACCATTGGAGCTGGAATTCGTATTGCCTGTATTCTCGCTGCGGTGACGCGCACTGTGACTGCTCAGATGGCTGCGAATGTTCGCGCCCTTGTCCTTGTCATTGGCGCTCTTGCTGGTAGTATTATCATTATCATTATCATTATCATTATCATCATTATTATTATTCCCCGAAGCAAGCAGCTTGTCGACGACGATCACCTCCCCGCCACTCTCGGGGCTGAAGATAGGGCGGCGGTGCTCGAACTGAGTCTGCACCCAGACAACCTCACCAGTCTCACGGAAGCGCTGGGCTAGCGCAGCGACTGTATCGAGGAATTCGGGCACATTGCGCACAAACAGGGCTCCATCAGGCTTGACGAAGTCGTTCTGGAGGTCAAGGATCAACAGCGCTTTTCGGCAGGGTACATTGGGGAGACTCTGGGACAGAAGATTGGCTGGAAACATGCTGCAGAGTCTTCTTGCGTGGTGATGCGGGGGAGTAATGAATAGTATTACTGGGGTTATGTTCGTTCTCTGACTCTCTCTCTCTCTGTTTTTGTGTCCGGGACGGCAGGGCGTCAACTCGTAGTCATGGTTGGTGAGTCGCCCAGGTAGGTGTCGCTATATCATAAGGAGCAATATCTTGGGGCGGTGGTTGACGGTATTTATATTCCCGGATGGATGGATGAGTAGGAGGATTATGTTGTGTATAATCGAGCGAGGATAGCGAGCTGCACGACGACGAGGATGGAGCCTGCGAAGAAGCAGCCCTGAGAAGCGGGCAAGACAGAGAGATAAAACCACAACCAGGCCTACGGGATGAAGAGATGGATAGGTAAAATAATAAAATACGTAAAATAGCACCGACCAGGCTATTTATTTATTATCAACAGTTTCCCCCTGCTGCGGCGGCGGTTGTAGCCCTGCGAAAAAAAAAAATAATAATCCGTTCTGGCTATTGCGAAGACCACGCAACACAGGTCCCACGGATTTGGACCTGTCGGATTTTATTCAGTCTCTCACACTTTTTCCTTCTGCTTCTCTTCATTTCCCCCCGGTGCTAATGCTGGGACGAAAGGGGCCTTGGTTAGCGTGTCCATTGTGGTGGGATTGGGAGCAGCAACTCTCAAGGACTCATGAACAAATCGGTACGGTCGAGCCAGCAAAGAAAATATCCTCGCGGGCGGATGCTTTGTGGTTTGCTTTCCCCACTGACGACATCAAAGATCAGCAGAACTTAGAAGAATCAACATCAAAGATCTAACGAGCCTGGAAGCGCTGAGACTCGGTGTGCAGCGGGGGGACAGCCAGGCCAGCGCCAGCGAACTCTAACAGGCTTTGGCTTTGGCGAACTGACCCAGCGCCGGGGGAGGCGAGGGGCCTGGGGATGGGTAATGGGAAATGGTTAAATGGGTAAGTTGAACCTTAGACAAAACCATTCGTTTGTAAGAGGCTAACTTGAACGATTATTCTACGCGAAACTCAATAATCATCAACAAAAACAATCTGTACGGAGTATCTGGACTGCATATGCTGCGCAGCACGCACTCCACCGACTCAAAATTGAAGGGCCTTTGACCCCCGGCTTCCTGCAGGATCCCCGGGCGAGATCACAATGGCTTGGGGGCTAAAGCGAATGCTGATATCCAACCGGACGAGCCAGACCTTTTGCCCGCTGCGGACAGGCCTTCGCTGAGGAGAGCGGTAGTGGCGGCAGTGGCGGCAGCATCCGTCAGGATTCAGGCTGTCTGAAGAATCAGTGTCACTATGTAGTACTCCGTACTACATACTAGTAGGTTACTCTATAAAATATGTCACTGCACATATGCAGCACCTGTAGATCAGATCGTCTGCCTCTCCCCCGATGTTACACGGAGTACGATGTACGTACTAAGCCCAGCCTATGAAGACTCACAATCCATGTTTCTTTTTTCCTCCTTATCTCCACGTACTTTGAGAAACTTGAAGTCACAGGCAGAGGCAATCCTGGACTAAGTTTGTCCATGCAGCCCACGGCCGCCTTCAACTGCTGAGGACTGAGAGGAATGAACAATGGCATGGCTTGATCCCCCCCACCCGCCACCTCGTACGCGGTCTACATATTCGCAGAAATCAAATCACGTCAGCGGAGGAAATGTTGTTATTATTCTCACCGCCGCCGCCATCAATAACGAGTAGCTAACTTGTGAGTAACAGATATGTCGTTATAGATAAGGCGTTCCACAGAAAAGTCAACTTTGGATCACTAAAACTCCAACAAAAATCTGCTGACTAACCAGCATGTGTCATCGCCGACATCGGGGGAAGCTGCCCAGGCGGTGAGCCCAATGCGGCAAATATGGTCGGCAGAATACCAGAATTCCCCGATTCGGAAGCTTCTTGACTCCGAGTCAAACCTCAGCTTTTGTTTTTTTTTTCTCTTTCGCCAGCTGCAAAACAAAAAGGAGACAGAGAAACCATCCGGAATCCTTCAATCCAATCCCATTTCTCCCACTTCTGCCGTTTCAACCCTCTCCTCTCCCGTTCTCTCCTCGATTGCCTCGATTGTCTCCATTGTCTCAATTGCTTCACAACTCTCTCCCGCCCGAAATGTCCGCCAGACCCGTTGCTAAGGCTCTCCGTGGCCCTGCCACCCGATCCCTATCCTCTGCCTCCAGCATCTCTCGCCGTTCGTTTGTCTCCGCTGCTGTCTCCTCCTCCTCCCGTCCCGCTGCCGCTGCTGCTGTCAGATCTGCTCTCTGGACTGCTCCCTCGGCCCAACAGACCCGGGGAGTCAAGACCATTGACTTTGCTGGCACCAAGGAGACTGTCTACGGTGTGTTTTCCATTCTCCTGTCAATTGCGCGTGGAAAGATCTATAGCGGGCTGTAACGGCTGTAACAACTCTGTATGTACGATTCATGCTGATGGCATCTTACTAGAACGTGCGGATTGGCCCCGCGAAAAACTCCTTGTACGTCCCAACTACCGGTAGCTGAAGTACTCCTAGAGGCGGTTGGTTACCTTTCTAACCAGTATCCAGGAATACTTCAAAAATGACACCCTAGCCCTCATTGGCTACGGCTCCCAGGGCCACGGCCAGGGCCTCAACCTGCGAGACAATGGCCTCAACGTGATCGTCGGCGTGCGAAAGGACGGTGCTTCGTGGAAGGAGGCTGTCGCTGACGGCTGGGTGCCGGGCAAAAACTTGTTCGATGTCACTGATGCCATCAAACGCGGCACTATCGTCATGAACCTCCTCAGCGATGCCGCCCAGAGCGAGACGTGGCCCACCATCAAGCCCCTGATCACTAAGGGAAAGGTATACAAACATATCTATTGGCTCAACTATTTATTACTCTTTTATTTCTCTGTTGCACTGTTTCTCTTTGGACCCCATTCTAACCGATCATCCAGACCCTCTACTTCTCCCACGGCTTCTCCCCCGTCTTCAAGGACCTCACCAAGGTCGATGTCCCCAAAGACGTGGACGTCATCCTTGTCGCCCCCAAGGGCTCAGGCCGCACTGTCCGTTCACTCTTCCGCGAGGGCCGTGGCATTAACTCTTCCATCGCCGTCTTCCAAGACGTCACCGGCAAAGCCGAGGAGAAGGCAATAGCCCTTGGCGTTGCCGTCGGCAGCGGCTATCTGTACAAGACTACCTTCGAAAAGGAAGTCTACTCAGATCTCTACGGCGAGCGTGGGTGCCTCATGGGCGGTATCCACGGCATGTTCCTCGCCCAGTACGAGGTCCTGCGCGAGCGTGGCCACAGCCCCAGCGAGGCTTTCAACGAGACCGTTGAAGAGGCGACGCAGAGCTTGTACCCGCTCATCGGCGCCAATGGCATGGACTGGATGTATGCAGCGTGTTCGACGACGGCACGCCGCGGTGCCATTGACTGGAGCAGCAAGTTCAAGGACACCCTGAAGCCCGTGTTCAACGAGCTGTATGACAGCGTCAAAGATGGGCGGGAGACAAAACGCAGCCTGGAGTATAACTCGCAACCGGACTATCGGGAGAAGTACGAGAACGAGATGCAGGAGATTCGGGATTTGGAGATCTGGCGAGCTGGAAAGGCCGTCCGGTTAGTGCTTTTGTTTTCGTACTTTATTCTCACGCTTGACAGTCGCTAATCTATTTTACAGTTCCCTCCGCCCGGAGAACCAGAAATAAACAAACGAAAGGGTGTGTTGTAAAAAATCTTATGGATAGATGTGTGTCTTTTGTTTATCTGGGCAACGATAAAAAACTATGGTGTATTTCTGTCATGTCTTCTGGATTGCATTTCAAATGTGTTTTGATACTTGGGGTAAACAAGACTGAGACCTCACAAGATTGCTTCACGCATCCGCCAATTCGTCTTTTTTCTTTTTCCTTTTCCTTTTCCGCTTTAAAATCAATAACATTCTAATCTTCCCACTACGCTTCATATGTCTGGTTATTCGCGACCTTCTCGCGTTTCTATTTGCCACTCTCTGTATTCCATTCTTATCATGCTCGATGTATGTTTCCCTTAGATCACTCGTGTCTTTGTTTACTCTGACTGTGCTGATGGTGGGAGGCCTACAAGTGCAAACCCTCGACTGTTAGATGGCCCATAATTCGCGGGGCGTATAGTATTGTAGTCAGTTAGTATATCACTTGAGCCAGTGATTGATGTCCATGTTGTAAAAATTTACGCCCTCCTCGTATTCATCATTCTTGAGAGATTTGTGTATATCTATCTGTTAACCTTACCCTCCCCTCAATTCTAACCCAATTACCTCACTCCAACACCAGAAAACTGTTGAAAATACAAATCACCAAGTCAACCATGACCGATCCAAGCCACTGGCTCCCCCTTACCACCTCTAACGTCATTGCCGCCCATGCCCGGATAAAGCCCGACATCCACGAAACCCCAATCCTAACCAGTAAGACCCTCAACCGCATCGCATCCACACCACAGTCACCCGAAGCGCTCGCTGGCACGCCGTTCGAGGGCCAGCCGCCCGCGCAGCCGAAAATAAATTTCTTCTTCAAATGCGAGAATCTGCAGCGGATAGGCGCCTTTAAGGCGCGCGGGGCGTTCCATGCGCTACTGCGGGCTGTGCAGGTTTTGGGGGAGGAGGAGGTGAGGCGGCGCGGGGTGGTTACGCATAGTTCTGGTACTTTACTTTTGTCCTATATACATCGTTTGGATTTCTACTCCGCAATTGAGAAATCGCAGGGCGTTTCCTTCAACATGCATACTACACACACCTCTTCAGCACAACCAGAAACTAACCAAGCTCCCCCAATCCACAAACAGGAAACCACGCGCAGGCGCTCGCCCTCGCCGCATCCACCCTCTCCGTCCCCGCCTACATCGTCATGCCCTCCATCTCCACCCCGTCCAAGATCGAGGGCACCCGCGCCCACGGCGCAAAGGTGATCTTCTCTGGCTCCACCAGCCATGAGCGCGAAGCCGTCGTCGCCACCGTCATCGCCGAGACGGGCGCCATTCTCATCCCGCCCTATGACCACCCCGACGTAGTCCTGGGCCAGGGCACGGTAGCCCTAGAGCTCGAGAAGCAGGTGCGGGAGCTGGTAGAGAACGGCGGCGCGGGGCTGAGCGTGCATGGCGGTAGGAGTGACACGACGACAAACGAGGGCGCGAGGAACGGCAGGCCCGGCGTTCTGGACGCGGTGATCACGCCGCTTGGCGGCGCGGGGCTCACAGCCGGCGTGGCGACGTACTACGCTGAGCGGACGCCGAAGACGCTTGTGTTCGGGGCGGAGCCGTCGTTCCAGGGCGGCGACGACTGCCGGCGCGGGCTGGCAGCGGGGGCGCGGATCACGAGCGTGAAGACGCTGACGATCGCGGACGGGCTGCGCACGCCGGTTGGGGAGGTGGGGTGGGGGGTTGTTTCGGACAGGGAGAAGGTGCGGGGCGTGTATGCGGTGGGCGAGGGGCAGATTCGGGATGCGATGCGGCTTGTGTTGGAGAGGGTGAAGGTTGTGGTTGAGCCGTCGGCGGTGGTGGGGTTGGCGGTTTGTCTTTACGATGAGGGGTTTCGGCGCATGGTGGTGGAGGAGTGTGCGAGGCAGGGCAAGGAGGGGTGGGATGTTGGGGTTGTGTTTTCGGGGGGGAATACGACTGTGGAGAGAATCGGGGAGTTGTTTATGGACGGGAAAGAGAAGGAGGGATAGGTGTGGCGGGGTGAAATGTGCTGTACGTAGGTATTTTCTATTTCTAGAGTGAGCTTCATAGTCATATATTATGGTTCGTGGTGTATATACAAGTTATTCGATTTAATAAAAGCGCGTTCTACCCCTCCATATCCCCATTCCCATCTTCGTCTTCATCAATCCATCTAATTCCTCCTCCGCCCGTGAGCGAAAAACCAAACAGTCTCTCTACCATCGCCTCCCTCTCCCCATCTCTCTCCCCATCCCTCTCCCTACCCAATCCATGCCCATCCACCCACCCTACAACTCTCCCTTTTTTCACAACTCTCTGCCTCTCCCGCGCCTCCCGCTTAGCTTCCTCCAGAGTCAAAAAGGGCGCAAACGGGTGTACTACATCCCGCTGCACAATAACTCTACACGTAGGGAACGAGGCCCACGGTCTGGGTAGGTGTGGCCGAATGGAAGGCCGCTGGGATGTGTACAGCGGGGTGCAAGTTGTTGATGCAGGGAGCACATGAGAGGTGCTGTAGGATGTGCGCGGCTTAGCCCGCAGTAACCCCCACGTGGTGAAAACGAGCGGACAGGAGAAAGTATGCTGTAGGGAGCGGAGGGCGTGGATGATTTGGTGTGGGAGCGGAGATTGGACGGTGGCCGTACTTGTCTCCGTATCATTGTGGTCCTGGTTCTGATTCTGGACCTGGGCCCACCGCGCCCTCTCCTCGCGCACGCCAGGAATGTTAAGAACTTCCATCTCCCGTCTATCCTGCCAGTAAAATGCGCTGGCACTATCGAGCAGGATGGAATGGAGTGGACGGGAATGCGAGGCATGTTTATGTATCCCCTCCCCTTCCCCCTTAACCGTGCCCGTGCCACGAAGCAGATAGTGTTCTATACTCTGTATCGTAGCCAAGAGAGACGTAGAGGATTGCGGGCGAAATATATGAACGTGGGAAAGAGCGGTGTGCAGCAATTGATCAATATCGTCATCTCCATCTCCATCTCCATTCCCACCTTCGTAATGGCTTCCAGTCACAGGCAACGATACCCCCTGCTCCGCCGCCCTCTCCAGCACAATCCCCTTCGCAACCTCACGCAGTCTTACGGCATCGAACCGGAAATCGGTATCGAGATATACGATGGCGCTATTACGGCCGGGAAGAGCGACATTGCGGTATGTATCTGGTAGGACAGCGACGGCGGTGATGTAGTAGAGCAGATGGGTCTTGCCGTCTGCGGAGGACGGGGAGGTGATTTCGAGAACGGGCTGGCGGGGTGTGTATGTGGTGGATGTATGTGATAAGGGGTGGGAGATGCGGAGTATGTCGTCGAGGGGCTTTATACCCAGAGGTGCATATTGGGGAGACGTCGGTGGAGGGGAATGGAGGTGGTGCAGCGTGTGGAGGAACTGTGGTATATCAATCAGCATGTTATATCATAACATATATATATATATATATATATCGCTGTCGGATAGTTACCTCCGCCAAATTCTCTTCCTTCACCTCGCTCAGCAACCGCTCCGCATGAGCTCGGATTTGATCACCGCCAGCGTCCACATTCATACTGACACTCATCGTCGTTCATGCTTCGGCACCCCTCCACCAAGCAACCAGCTCACTCGCATTCCATTGTTCCATGTGATGCACGCGCGAGCAATGCCCCTGATGTGTGTAGTGCTATACACTCGGTGTGGTTGGGAGTTATTCAGAGAAGAATGTTGAATATTTTGGTTTATGTAAAGATGGCAAAGCGTCAACTCCTCGTGGAGGTTTCTCCGAACTCCGCAAATTGCTAGTATTCTTTATTCTTATCACCTCCAACCAACAACTCTTACAACAACTTCAACTAACTAACTATTTCGCCTTTCAACAACGCATCTTACTCTCCAATCGGATACCTCATCCCAAACAACCCTCTCGATCTATCCCGCCAATTCATTCCGCAATGTCCTCCCTAACCCAGCCCTTCCCCACCTCCGCCCTCCCCACTGCCGTCCAGACAACCACAAAGAACTTCCAAGAAACCGCCCGAAAACCACCTGCGGTGAATCTCTCCCAATGCGCTCTGATGGAGATGGTGCAATACTCGTGTAATCCGCCGGAAAAGGGCCCGCCACAGGGAGCGGCTGGCAGTGTGATTGAGTGCGAGAGTGTGGTTCGATTGTTTCGGAGGTGCAAATGATACATACGTCCCATACACTCGTATAGTATATCTATCAGGATTGGACTGATTTCTGTTTTGTGGCAGGTGTGCGGGTGGGCTTACGGTTGAGACTACGACGTGGGAGAGGATAGGGAAGGGGAAGAAAAAGGAAGCAGGCGAGGGAAAGAAATGAAGGCCCTAAAATTACTGCAGCAAGGAAGAGATTACGAATAAATGTGATATGATATACTCGACGACGCCATTAGGGCATGCAAGATCTCCTAAATATCTGCTATGTCCGCTCCTAAAAGCCAAAGCCAATCCCAACTGGAACACCGTGCATCGCATATGAACAATCGACAAAACAATCCGTGGATGAAAGCAGCCGCACCGAAACAAAAAAATGAAGTCCACTTAAACCCTTTGCTGAACTAACGTCCCTCTGGCCCCTTTATCGTTATTACTATGGACCATGCGCTGATCCGTCTTGCGCACATCCGCCCTAGTCTGCTTCCGCCAATAGACTTTGTCACAATTCACAATCGGACTCAGCTCGAGCTTCCCATTGTCAGGAATCTTCAACGATGATGGCAACGCTAAACCTGCATCACCCGCTGCCCTTCCCCCGCCGCCAACGCCCACAACCCCCCTAACAGTCTTTTCAAACATACTCTCCATATTCTCCAGCCGACGCCCCCACAATCTCTTTCCGCCCCCGCCCTCGCCCTCGCCCTCGCCATGGCCATCCCCATTCGCATCCGCGCCATCTCGAACGACCAATCCCTCCCTTCCGGCCCTTGCCAACTTCCTCAACGCCTCCTCCCCTAAGCGGCCTTCCTCCGTAGCCTTCTCTCGAATCTTCCTCGGGTCCGTCTCTCTGGCCGTAAACACCGGCGTCGCCCGGTAAGTATGCCTGCCGGGGAAATTGGGGAAGTGTTTGGGGATATGCACATTCAGCTGGCGGTGCGCAGTGCCGCTGAGTTCTGGGCCGAGGAAGGGGAGGTCTACGGCTGCAGTGGGGGAAGAGGGGGGTGGGGAGGGGAGGGAGGGTATTTGTTGGTGTTGCTGTCGAAGCGAGGGTATTAGGTATTCGTGCAGCGCGTCGAGATGGATATTTGTATTGCGGAGGGCGTGTTCGAAATCGGGAGGGATAGGTTGCATGCGACGGCAGGAGGACATGGACTGGCGGGTGTAGGAGAGAATGTGGAGGATGTCTGGGTCCTTACGTCAATATATCGTACTCTACCTATTTACAAGCTGCGTATAAATGCAAAATATCAAATACAAAAAATACATACACTCCTCAACTGCACTTCTAAAGCTATCCAGTGCAACGGGGTCGGCATGGGTAAAGCCGCAGTCCCGCAGGAGGATGCCAATGGACAGTTTGAGCAAGGTATCAACAGTGCTCGGATCCGTGAAAGCGGAATCGGGCAGGAGATCTGGTCTCATGCGTGTCTGGAGCCGGTGGTGGTGGCGGTATCCACGACGTTGTCGTTTTGTAGCAAGATGGTCTGTGGATTCTGCATCTAAGGGGGAGGAGGGTCGTTTTGTGGGCGAGGAGGCCGAAGCGGTTGGAGGAGGAGGGATACTCATATTGGAGGGTGCAGTTGGCGACAAGATGAGGTCGGGGGCGTTTGAAGCTGGACGGTGCGGTGCGGAGAGAGCGTCGGAAGAGAGATCAAATCAAATATTTCTTGACATCAGAGGTGCTGTTCCTTCACGCGGTAGTACACTACATGATGGGCTCGCGTTGTTCTTGATTGCAGCTGGCCGTATTCTGTGGAACAATAAATTATAGGAGCTGGTAGAGTATGTCACGTGATTATAACAGCGCAGGTTGGGGTTGTCAAGGTAGTCACTCCGACTCACTCTCATTGAAAACCAGAAGAGGACGACGGCTCGATGGCTCACCGGCAGGCTTTGGCAGCGCATACCCAGGAACCTCCCGTACTGAAGAATGGAATAAAGCGTTACAGTCTTTCAGGCGCCTAGTTGCTTTTTTATCTACTCATCTGATATGCAAATCCCTATAGAAGATCCTCCCACCTGATCAAGAGCTAAAGATCACCACTAGTTATTCCGCATTGTCCCCCGATAGATAGTAAATACTAAGTTGAGCGCCGCATTGTCTGAATGTAATAGAAACAAAGTAGCCAGGGCAAAACAAAAACGATTAGCCTCTCTTTTCTCTGACATGTAAGTCGCCCTACATCAATGTTTAAACCCCAAGAACCTGGTGGGTATCTGTCTTCATGATTCCAGAGAATGCTCAGGTGCAGTAACTCTTGCACTTGCAGGTTGATATTGGAAAATCACCTCATCGCTCGTGGTGTCACTACAGCATATCTCAAGGCCCACCGTCCTTTGCAGCTAATCTAAGGGGACCGAGTATGATAACTAAGAGGTACGTGTGAAGAAGGTACACCATGAGCAAGGGGGTCTCCTCCAGATGATCAAACAAATTCTATTCTGATGCTCGTTTGATGGACGGGTGTTAATGATGATGTTGGTGAGCCAGGAATATATATATATATATGCCTTTCACCATTTACAGAGCAACAATCCACCAGGTATACTGGTGCCCAGAGTGCCCAGATGATGGCCCAGAGTTAGTTTAGCTATCAGCTGGTATAGGAATCTGTGCCATATATATATTAAATTGCCCAGAGACATCAAAACTCTTCTATGAAATGAAAATATCCTATCTGTAGAGATATTCTAAAATGTCAGGCTAGCTGTATTAATAATAAACACCCCACGTGATTATCGGCGCCGTGTTGATCCGCCGCATCTCCAACATTCCAACATCAGTCCACTCTGGTGTCGCCTTCGATCCACAAACGCCTTTGCAGCAAACTGCCACAGCTATATCAGCTCCCTGTCTATCGCACTCCAACTGCAATACTCATTAGCCTGCTAGGGCCTCACTCGCACTCTACCCTTTCATCCCACCCAATTGCGGAGCAATGTCCGCCATCCAGCCCATCACGGGTGTAAGTTTCCTCGCAAATTTCCAATTCAATTCGCATTTGCCGGAACAATCTGGCTCTCCTCGCTCTCAACTGGACTGTTATGCTAATTGGCATATATATAGATGCTCCGTCGGGGCCTTGTGCTGGATCTCAGCACTGCGTTCGGTAGGTTTTGATTCTCGATTTGATCACTTTTCCGGAGCAGGAAGTTTTCCACGCGTTCCCCGGAGCGGGAGTGGGATTCTCTAAATGGATACTATATATATACGATCGCCATTCCTACCCCGATATCAATTCTCACCGAAATACATTCACCTACCCCCTCAAATCACCACCCTCATCAAAAAACATCGGCTAATCCCTCCGTCCAATATAGGCCTCGGAACCACTTTCGGCTACCTATTCTGGTACGGTAAGTACCAATATGTGCCCGCATTTTCCTCGTGTGATGGACAATGTATCTGACTCGTGCCTAAAAACAAGGCTACCACCTCCCCCGCGTCCGGGCCCGTGACCGCCTCTACGCCCGCCTCGAAACTGAGCGTGCCCAAGGCCTTCTGAATTAGAAGTCGACGGTGACAACCACGCCAACAAAATACAAAAGAAGGCTGGGGAGGGGAAGACAAGATAGGATAAAGGAAATAATAACAACAAACGGAATCTCTGCTTAAGCCTAATCCACCCTCTACCTTAAATTCCAATTCCAATTCCAATTCCAACCGTAGCGCGAATCGAATCGGAGGCGTGGATAAACGGGGTACTCCCGCATCTTGCATGTGCATGTACATTGTATATATAACTATGAAATCCGAATTGAAAAGCTTTTCCCTCTACTCTAATCCTCTCTATGTGTTCGTGGTATCTCTATCTTGACAGAACAGAACTGGATATGGAGCTCGTTCTTCTTTCATTCTCCAATAACATAGGAGATGGGGTGGCTCTTGCTTGTTTTCCGTTTGCCCCTTCCTTTGCTTCCTTCTTCTCCAGCTTTTTGCTTTTAATCTGGTTCAATCTCCTCTTTGTTGGTTGTTGGATGTTTGCTGTGTGATATGTTGCAATCTGTATATATACGGTCATATCAGAAAGGAAATAAATTAAAATTAAAAAAAAATAAAATAAAAAAATATCATGAGATTTCAGTTTATTATCATGTCAATGTTCATTACACAAAACTGCTCAATCTGCTGGCTGTCCTCGTTTGCTAGTTCAAGGCAGAGATTAGATGTTTCCGTTGGTATATAACATTGCGCAACAGAACCAGGTATGGTTCGGGGTATCTACGACATGTGTGGGGTGTATGCATTACTAGTAGACAGAATCTCCCTCCCTAACCTGAAGAGTAAAAGAACGGATGAAGAGATATTAGAAATTTTCAGTAGCATACATCATCCATCCATCCATCCATCTATCTCAACAATCACCACTAAACAATACCTAAAAACGACCTGCCGGCTTGTTACCAAACAATCTATGACCTTTTGGACACCCGCCCGATACCCTCTTCGATCCATCGATGTCGCAACACCCAATGGATGTGGGCGTGGATGGAGATGTCAACGGTTCCTATACTGCATCTCCCCAGACTAGTTTCCACTACTGCCTTCACGTCCTATTTGCAGTAGTATCTCGTAGTTCCCGCAGTCTTCCCACTCCAATTCTAACGAGAAAAATCCATAACCTAGATAAGTAATATAGAAGGAGCTGTCTGCCCCCGCACCGGCAACCACACGGCCCTAAACTACTTATTGAGCTTTAAAACGGCCGGCATGAACCCCCTAACCCCATTACTAAGCCACACCCGGTCATTCTCCCCTTCCAATTCCTGCAGCTCTTCAACCCTCACAACCTCCTCCACACACATCTGCGCTGTAAGTGCATAGCGCCTCGACGTCCCCGCATTCCCGCCGCTGGACAGTGGCGGTGTTACCCAATAATAACCGGGGTCATCTACTGAGTTACAATCACCATCACCCGTCTCCCCAGGTGTAGACGTAGATCCTGATGCCGCAGCCGGGCCAGGACCCTGTCTTCGCCGGCGTCGGAAATATACAGTGGTGATGCTGCCCTCCATCACCTCGCCGGCGGGGTTATACAACAACACCTCCGTCTTATCATGCGGCGACGCCGTGATTCCCGCGCGCTCGCGGGATGCCGTGTACTGATCTCGTACCGTCGTTTTGTGGCGCGTGAAGAGTGAGGGGCTGGTCGGTTCGGTGTCCAATCGTAGCGTCCACGTTTCTATCCTTTCAGTGGAGGCGGTTCCGGAATATACCCCAGCCGCGTTGCGGGGAAGGAGGCGAGAGAAATCTGGCTTTTCCGGCAGGACGAATATACTTGGTGCTGAGGAGGGGTTGGGTAAGATTGGAACAGCTTCGACGGTGATGATGCCGACGGCATTGAGGAGGACGCGTATACGCCAGGGATGTGCTGGATTAGATTGGGTATGTTCATTGACTTTCTGGGCGAGTTGCGCAATGGCTGTTTCTCGAGGCTGTTGTTGGAGGAGTGTAATTGCGGCCGACCATTTGAAGTCGACTGCAGCGGCAAGGAGGCGGTCATAGTGATAGCTGAGGAGGTAATAGGGGGAGGTTTGGGGGCCCGGATAGGTGTCTGGTATATGAGGGTTTCTGGGGAGATCTGGGTCATAGCGGAGAGCCGAGGTGATTTGAAAGTTATGGGATTCTGGGGGTGTTTGGGACGGTTGCATTGTGAGAATGAGGGGGGATATGGAAGGATGGGAGGGGAAATGTTATTCTCTTTCTCTTCTGTTTGGGAGTAATTCGCTCCAAGATGCTAATCTAGTTTGGAGCATCATATACAAGTCAATTGAGTAATTTGCGCTCTACTGTTATGTTACTCAATCCGTTTGTTGATGTGGGGCATCAGATGTCTTTGCTGACTCAGCGACCCAATCCCGATGATATTGTCTGTTTGCAATCATTATTACAATTGTCCGAACAGCAATGCCATCTACTCACGACCGGCATGCTAGGTAGTTAATGCCGCCCACTCCCCCCGCTTACATGGCGCTCCGTCCCGAGTTGAATGCATCACTGGCTCCACGACCTCACCTAGCTCAGCTAAAATGGGACCATGGCGTAGCCAACGACTCTCTCAACCCCTCCCTCTTGAAATGCCACTGGGCAGAGCATGCGTCGTCAGGGCCTACAAGACGTCATGACCCGCTAGACAATGAGCGCCTGTTTCGCCAATCAACCGACCTTATCCCCCGCCAGTACTTCAGCGGCAAACGCTCCGTCCAGCGAAGCGAAGTAAATTGAGCTTTGAGGCCGGATCGTGAGAACGACCAAAGCGAAGATGACAAGCAAGGATGTCAATGCCATGGCGATGATCCAGGTGGGAACTGCAGGAGGCAGGAGTCCACCACGTCTGTTTCTCAAACTCTTCTGAGTGGGCGGGTATGTGGTCGCCAAACTCGCTGCCGCGACACCTACTATGATGCTATATGCTGCGGTACTTGGCTGCGGAGGGTTGTGCATTTGACATCAACTCTGCTGCAAGTTGGCGGGTCCCGAGAAGCTGGCGGAGGAATCGTCAATGATGCCAGCGGCGTAGAGTTGCACTGCACCCAAGCCGCTTGTTTTTCTTTGGGGTCTGAGCATTAGACCAGAACTTGGCCTCTGCAGCCTCTTCCTTGGGAAATGGAGGAGGGAGATCTCCCCCGCTCCCAGTCATCAGTGTGCATGGATGGATTCTCATAGCACCTACGTGTATGATGATTGACATAGCGGGCATTTGGGCAGGACAAAGGATCATATTGGAAGATAAACCATGGAGTAGAATGCATTCTTTTCTCACCTCAATTGCAATTTCCCCCCTGCTTTAGTTTCACTTGGCAAACCTTCGAACCTTGTCCGGTCCTATCATCCACTTCCTCCTTCAGCCCTACAGCGCCTTGTGATGCCAGTGTCCGCTGTGATCAGGTACGCAGCAGGTCATGGCCTCGCTTCCTGCTCCTCTGCCACCCCTCTTCTGCTTGAGGGCTGAACTGGGGAAAAGAGTATTTACAAAGTTACCGTAGCATCATCCAATTGTGGTGGTCCGAAGACGAGTGTCCCCAAAAAAGCAGCGGACAGCCACCGCTTATCGAAGGCCGAAACCGGCAGCAAGGGCAGAAGAAAATGTATACGATATGCTAAAAATATTGAGGGTTTCTTTCTACATCATTCGATCAGGGACAAACTCCGCTTCCACCTACCTCAGGACGCTTGAGCCCGATAATGAGAGTGCTACATCTTTCCTTCAACCATCCGTCATATCAGTCAGAGCTGTCATCAAGTAGTTAAAAATCACCAAAGATTTCTCTGATGCCGACGCCTACTTGCGCCTCCACAGAGCCATCACAGCCACCAGCCACATCCATCCCAGCACCCGCGACACAGCCAGCTGAGACAGGCGTTAAGCGGTAGTTTATCAGAAATCGTAAGCCATTTAGCTAGTTAGGAGCTAGTTAGTTAGTCAACTCTCGCACACGAAGAATAAGCAAGAACCGGGCGGCCAGAGAGCATCGAATCATGTTTAGATCTGCGCTTGAAATATCATCCCAGCCGTGTTATTTTGAGAGAGGAATTTTCTGCATGGGGCAGTACAGGCAGTACAGTCATTACAGTACGGTATTGTAATATCGTTTCTCAGCCCGAGTCGACTCGCAATGCCTTACACTGTGTATACCCAGGATGCCCGCAGACGGCCCCGCTCTCGCTGGCTGGGAGCCTGGGTGGTTCATGCAGTCGGAGTCAGGGGGAGCCACCACAGCAACTATATTTAGATGCAGTGGGGGATGGTCATGGTCGATGGATGGTGCTGGCTGTTGGTTGTTGGTTGTTAGGTGTTGGCTGTTGGTGTCTCGTGTCTTGTGGTTGGTGTCCTGGTGACAAGAGAGAGATAGAGAGAGAGAGATGTCCATGCAAAAATGCTTTTGAGATGCCCTTCCACTAGGTCTACCTATCCAAGTCGCCTCCTCCTCTTCTTTTCTTTGGGACATGATCCCCATCATCGGTCGAGAGAGATGGTTAACTATCAGATCCTGTAACCATGTCCATCGCTCCAAATTGCAACATTCAATTCACCCACAGCGGAGTATGGAACACATGCAACCAACCCATGCACAGTTCCCAAAAAGCACCCCTGAACAGTGATTGACAAATCGAACAACTGATAAGAATCATGCAAGGTGGGGGGGGCATTTATTTAGCAGGCATTGCTCACGGCTCTCACCTGAACAATCGACACGCATAAATGTTGGTGGATGGCAAGACAATTAATTCATCTTCATATGAGCTTTATTTATTTATTCCCAGCCAGTCACAAAAACCAAAAGTCCAAAATTCCAAAAATCAGGCTTCGTTTTGCCTCCCCCTTTTGGCCTTGAATAACGGGAAAGTTAGTTACGTAGTAAAACCGTGTTGAACAAAAGTTTCGAGGATCGCAACCAGACAAATTGGACCAGGATCTCTTGACTTCCCGTCTTTCGGTTAGGAATAGACTTTTTTTGGGGCAACGAAATTCTGGTACAACTTTGATCTCTGGCGGGTTTCAGATATGTGGGGACATTCTCGGGAATGATATTTTTTTTTGTGTTTGTTTTTTTTTTTTTTTTTTTTTTTTTGACTGCTCTCAAACTCATGTGATAATATCACAGACAATAGGTATCGCAGCGAGCATCTTGACTTGACTGCTGAGAAGTGATCTTGTCGCTGCAAATGGAGGCGACTAACAGACGAACAGCCTCGCAGGATGCATGCATGAATACAGCAAGTCGCTGCAGAGGTCATCACATTATGATGTCCTCCACGCCCGTTTTCCTTCCTTCAGATACATCCATCCATATGCATATGCATATACATATACATATACATATGTGTCGTGATGTGACGGTGCCGCGCGCAGTATGAATGATTCGCTGCCTCTAAGTATGGGGCAAGTAAGTATGTATTGTGCGTATGTCTGTCTGTCTGTATGCAGTCCAACTGTGGACAAAGTCCTCGCGGCAACGTTCAAAGGGGCGAGACAAGAGAAGAAGGTGAAATTAAACTGAGTAAATGGCAGAATCGCCGCCATGTGGCCCTTTCCTTCCGGCTAGAGGAGACAGAGGAAAGGCTGATTGAGCGAGGAGGAAGGGGGAGCATATCCACCCTGAGCTGAGCTGGGCCTAGGGCGGAGAGTACCATTGAGTAGAGTTGTGAACTGTCGGTCTATGCTCGATGGAAGCAACGTAAGCTGGCTCACCTGGTTGGAGATCCAAACGGCGAGTATATAACCATATCCCAGATATGTGCGCATGTTGAATGATAGCGATTAATCGGATGTTCATGTCATTCTCCTCTGTGATCAATACATATATATCTACCTTCTGTATGGTAACAATGTGTATTCCACCCTCACCAAACGCGGCTGAACAAAGAAAGTTACGGTAAATTTCACGCTAGTTGCTGGGCACGGCTCCTGTACTCTGTACAGTCCGGCCATACCATAACATACCATAACATACCATACCGTACCATATCGTACGTTCATCCACCTGTTTGCCCCCGAGAGAAATCATCATCGCCTTTTCGGGCCTGTATCTTACTTTTTTTTTTTCTATTTTTTCTTTTCTATTTCTATTTCTATTTCGCTGCTTATTCTCGCCTGTTGGTCTTGTCCAGCAAGCCTGGGAATATCAAGCGCTCGTCTGTGGTTTGTTTTTATCCGTTGCCCTGCTTTGTGTCCGCTGCTCCCTTAGCTCCCTGTGGCTTCGCTGCCCCTAAAAAAGAACTTCTGCGTTGTTTTCTCTTCTTCTTCTGCTGCTCTGTTCTCGCTCGTCTCTCTTCTCTTTTCTCTGCCTCTCTTCCTCCTCTCGACCTCGATCCATCCATTCATTCTCCCCTCTATCCTTCTATCCGCTTCATCAACCCGGCCTCTCGTTTTGACGGCGGCCACAGCTCCCTCATCATGGCCTATCCAGGCTCGAACTCTCCAGGGGGGTACGGCGATGGCCATCGACTCCATGACCTCCCATCTGGCAGCGTGAGCAACCACTCTTTCCTATGTATATGCATATGATATAGATATAGATATAGGTATACATTTATATACATATATAAGAGAGCGTGTGTGTCTGTGTGTGTGTCTGTTGTGTGTATATATATATATATACATCGATATATGCTTTGGCTATGTATTCAGCACTGGTTCCCCCTGGTCGCGGGCCACGGTACCAGTGGTTTCAGGATGATATCCTCTCAACACAGGAACACCCCTTGCTAACTTACCCCTTAAATCGCTCCAGCAATATAATCTTCCCGCCGAACACGATGCCTCCCAATCGCTCCTCCACCAAAACCAAGGCCCATTCAGCGGCCCCTTTGATGACCCCCAACACCACCACCGCGGTGGCTCTCCTGTCCGACCCCCCTCCAGATACAGCCTGACAGAATCCTACGTAACCGACCATCCCCAAGCTCAAGATCACTACGGCGGCCACATGGAAAATCCCGCCGCTGGCTTTGGTGTTCCCGGTCGGGTTCCGTCCCCCTATACCCGCAGTGAGACCTCCTCCACGGAGGCCTGGCGTCAGCGACAGGCGCCCGGCAATCTGCGCCGTTATGCCACCAGGAAAGTCAAACTGGTCCAAGGCTCCGTTCTCAGTGTCGATTATCCCGTTCCCAGTGCTATTCAGAATGCCGTGCAGGCTAAATACCGCAATGATCTCGAAGGTGGTAGTGAGGAATTCACTCATATGCGATGTAGGTTTTTGTCCTTAATTTCTTTTTCTTTTTTATTCTTTATTCATTCTCTTTTACTCCCCTCTGCTTTGGTTTATGGTCATTTCCTTGCTGATTTGCTGCTGCCATCTTAGACACCGCCGCTACCTGTGATCCCAACGAGTTCACTCTGCACAACGGGTACAATCTGCGCCCGGCGATGTATAACCGTCATACCGAACTGCTGATCGCTATTACCTATTACAATGAAGACAAAATGCTTACTTCGCGCACCCTGCACGGCGTAATGCAAAATATCCGTGACATTGTGAACCTCAAGAAGTCCGAATTCTGGAACAAAGGTGGACCTGCTTGGCAGAAAATCGTTGTCTGTCTGGTCTTCGATGGAATCGACCCTTGCGACAAAGACACCCTCGACGTGCTGGCCACAATTGGAATCTACCAGGATGGCGTGATGAAAAAAGATGTCGATGGAAAGGAAACCATCGCCCACATTGTCAGTACATATATGATACCCGTAGCCCAATTTTTTTGCGCCTTCCACTAATGCTACACTGTACTAACTTCCCATCTAGTTTGAATATACAACCCAACTCTCAGTCACCGCAAATCAGCAACTGATCCGACCGCACGATGATGGCCCATCGACGCTTCCCCCTGTGCAGATGATGTTCTGCTTGAAACAAAAGAACAGTAAGAAAATCAACTCTCACAGATGGCTGTTCAATGCCTTTGGCCGAATCCTCAACCCGGAAATCTGCATCTTGCTCGACGCGGGTACGAAGCCGGGTCATAAATCCCTCCTGGCACTGTGGGAAGCCTTCTATAACGACAAAGATCTGGGCGGCTCCTGCGGCGAAATCCACGCTATGTTGGGCAAAGGCTGGAAAAACCTCATCAACCCTCTTGTTGCAGCGCAAAACTTCGAATACAAAATCAGTAACATCCTGGACAAACCTCTGGAATCCTCCTTCGGCTACGTCAGCGTGTTGCCCGGTGCCTTCTCTGCCTACCGCTTCCGTGCAATCATGGGCAGACCTCTCGAACAGTACTTCCACGGTGACCATACACTCTCCAAACAACTCGGTCCCAAGGGTATCGAGGGCATGAATATTTTCAAGAAGAACATGTTCTTGGCCGAGGATCGGATTCTGTGTTTCGAACTCGTGGCCAAGGCCGGGTCCAAATGGCATCTGTCCTACGTCAAGTCGTCCAAGGGCGAGACTGACGTGCCCGAGGGAGCCCCCGAATTCATCGGCCAGCGTCGTCGGTGGCTCAACGGCTCGTTCGCAGCTAGTATCTACTCATTGATGCATTTTGGCCGAATGTATAAGAGCGGTCATAACCTTCTGCGAATGTTCTTTTTCCATATTCAGATGATCTACAATACGTGCACCGTTATCATGGCTTGGTTTGCGCTTGGTATGTGTTGTTCAACAATATGTCTTTGTTCCTCCGAACAATGACATCCTTCGTTCAACTTCAACCTTCTTCTTGCGTCTATTGTCTCCCAACACTAACATGTTCTAGCTTCATACTGGCTCACAACTTCCGTCATCATGGACCTCGTCGGAAGCCCTCCCGCTCCAGAATCTGGCAGCACGCAGAGGGCATTCCCATTCGGCAATACCGCGACTCCGATTGTCAACACCGTTCTGAAGTACTTGTATCTGGCCTTCCTGCTCTTGCAGTTTATTTTGGCTTTGGGTAACCGGCCTAAAGGGTGAGTTTGCATAATCTCGTAGTCAACTAAGGGGGAGGCTCAGAAATATCCAATTCGTGGCATTATTATTTTCATTGCCCTTCTCCCCGGCGAGATTCCCAGCGTTGAGCTCCCATATATGCGTTAGATGATACTGATAACGCCCCTCAGATCTAAACACTCGTACATCACCTCCTTCGTCGTATTCGGCATTATCCAATTGTACATCATCGTCTTATCCATGTACCTCGTCGTCCGCGCCTTCAGCGGTGGCACACTCGCCTTCGTAACAGACAAAGGTATCGGCGAATTCCTCAAATCCTTCTTCAGTTCCGAAGGACCAGGAATCATCATCATCGCCCTCGCCGCCACCTTCGGCCTCTATTTCGTCGCCTCCTTCATGTACCTCGACCCCTGGCACATGTTCACCTCCTTCCCGGCCTACCTCCTGATCATGTCCTCGTACATCAACATCCTGATGGTCTACGCCTTCAGCAACTGGCACGATGTGTCGTGGGGCACAAAGGGTGCGGACAAAGCCGACGCTCTGCCCTCTGCCCAAACGCAAAAGGAAGACGACGGCAAAGCTGCTGTGATCGAGGAGATCGACAAGCCGCAGGCGGATATCGACAGCCAGTTTGAAAGCACCGTGAAGCGGGCGCTGACGCCGTACGTGGAGCCAAAGGTGAAGGAGGGGAAGTCGCTGGATGATTCGTATAAGAGTTTCCGCACGCGGTTGGTGACGCTGTGGCTGTTCTCGAATGGCATTCTTGCCGTGGCCATTACTAGCGAGGATGTGAACAAGTTTGGATTCACTGTAGGCCTTCCTTTCCTTTTTTTCCCCCTTCCTCATTTTTTTCTTTCGCCCTTTGGAAAAAAAAAAAAAAACTCTGCTAACGTGTTCTTCCCACAATCCAGTCCCGAGCAACCAGCCGAACCACGCATTTCTTCCAGGCTCTCCTGTGGGCGACCGCAGCGCTCTCCCTCATCCGCTTCACCGGCGCATGCTGGTTCCTTGGCCGGACGGGAATTATGTGCTGCTTCGCGAGAAGATAGTCAGTCCATTTGGCTCTGTTGGATTTTCTATATATTTTGTTTGGTGGTGCAAAAATCTTTTGCTTCCCTTTTTCCTTTTCTCTTTCGGGTGACCTTTTTGTTGCGGACGACGGCAACGAAACCCGGAATAATATAAAACAAGGATGGGGGAGAAGAGAGCATGAAGATCGAAGATCGAAAATCGAAAATTGAAAAGAGAAGAAAGGAAATGACAAGAAACTGGCAGCTGCCGCTTGGCCAACTGTTGGAAAGGTTTTCTTTTTCTTTTTTACGAATATGTCCCGATTTTGTTTTTCTTTTCCCATTGCTTGTTGTTCTTTTCGCTTTTCTCGATTCCTTTCCTATAATAATGGCAAGATGTGTCCTATTTCCTCCTGCCTGGCCTCTCTTTTGTGTGTTTCTATATGCGTGAGAGCCTCTGAATTCTGAATCTAATGTTCTGTTTGTTGTCTTATTTCTCTGATCGCTCCCGCCCCCTGGTGTTTTTGTTGCTGCTGTTCTTGCTGTTACTGCTTTTTCTGTTTCTGGTTTTCCCTTGTTGTGTAAATTTACTATATCCTACCTAGATGACTGCTTTTTATTTTCTTTTTCGCTCTCCGCCTCTTCTGCAAATGATGTAGCTAATTGGCTGATATGATTGGAATGAATTGAAGGCATTTACTTTTCGAATCCATTTATTGACGGCTGTAGCCTGTAGCCTTGCACTGCGTATGTATATTATGGAGTCCACCCGCCAAACCACAGCTCGGGCCGTTGGGCAACCAGCCGTGTCACGTGCACTCGGCTCCTCTTCCCCTGCCCGATGCATCAGCGTCATTCCTCATCCCATCCCCGTCTTTTTCTTCTTCCTCCCAGGTCTCACTCCCTATCCGCCAACCTTTGCACAACGCCGTTGCTCTGCACTCTGACTGCTTGTCCGTAAGCCCGTCCGTCAACCCGTCCGTCAGCCCTCGTTCCGCTCCCTTTCGGCCCCTTTTTGTTTTGCCCCCTTCACGGTACCAAAAGAAATCTATCTTATCACGGCACACCATCACCACTGTCTGTGTACTGTACATACACACACATACCCCCCCAGCCCCCGCCTCGCATCTCAACGATAGTATAAACAACCCCGAGCACAGTTCCACTTGGCTTCTCTTCCCCGTAGTTTGTGTCCCGCTCTATCTCCCTCGGATCTCCTTGCTTGGGCCATAAACCGTCGGCCTGCCTGCGGAGACTCTCCGCCGATCGAAAGCCTCGCCCTCTCCCCGCCCTCTTCTCCCCCCTCCCCTCCTCTGCACGTCGATTTACCTGGTACGGACCTTCCTGCCGTCTTGCTGCCTTCGAATACAGGATACAGCTTTTTCTTCGTCTCCTGTCCAGACCAAGCCAGGAAGAGACACGACCTAGTACTAGTTCTGTGTGGGGTCTCAGTTGGACTGGGAAGCTTCCGGACTTGGTGACGGTTACACCTTTTTTGCGTCTCGGGCTCTCCTTTTTTTTTCTTTTGGTTCTTTTACGTTCACGGCGCAAAGTAAAAGTTATCAGGAGGACAAAAGGGAGGCTGCTTTGTGCGGGAATGCAAGGGTAGGAAGGGAAAATTACAAGAACAGAAGGACGAGAGAAGAGCGATTCTGGGCATAACAAGCTTGGCACTTGTCATTATCCGGTATCCTTGCATATATTTGCACATTTGCACATATACGCTTTTTGTTTCGGTGATTGAGCCGAGAGGCGTTCCTTTTTCACGATGTTGAAGATATTATCTATGGTAAGTCAAAGTTTGTTCCGTTGTTGTTAATTAATGGTTATCAACTCCCCCCACTTCCCTCCGCCTAATGGCGCCTCCTATATTTTAATATAGATGCCGAATACACAGGCAATCAGCTGACTCTGTGCTGCAGAAAAAGAAGCAACAAGCGGAGGCTGCTGCTGCTGGGCAGACCAAGAATAGGGTCGGAGGTGCGAAAGCACGGATTCAACATGGTACGTTCCGCCAGCATCGCTTCCCTCTTGTGATAAGATGCGAAACACTTTTCCAATGGCATGGGCTAACTGTCAGCTTCGTCCTTCTCACCTTTCACAGATCTGCTCCGGGTCGGGAAACAGGAGGAGGAGGAGAGCCGCACGGGTGCACGCCCCATTAAATTCGAGTGGAAGAACGGCGATGATCCGTTTCATTTTAGTGTGGTGATCGAACCGGACGAGGGGATGTACAAGGGTGGCTCGTTCAAGTTCAATTTTGACATTCCCGAACACGACTACCCGTTTGAACCGCCCAGAGTAAAATGCACCCAGCGGATATACCACCCGAATATCGACCCGCAAGGAAATGTGTGTCTGAACATACTGCGTGATGGGTGGACAGCCGCGTTGGATGTCCAGGCCGTTGCATTTGGCTTACTGGTGCGTTATCCTCTCGGAAGGGAGAGAAAAGGGAAAAAAAGAAAGAAAAAAACCTGGTGCATAGAACTAACGCCAGCATGCCAAAACGAAACAGCACATATTCATCCACACCACGTACGAAGACCCCTTAATCCAAGAAGTCGCCGACGACCTTCGGCTGAACCGTGAGGGCTTCCGACGCAACGTTCGGACAGCCATGCAGGGGGGGACGGTGCGGAATACACAATACGATCGTGTCTTGAAGAGCTGAGATGGGTCGAAGGGGAGGTGATCTACTATATACCATGGATGCAGTGGTGGTGGTGGTGATTGCGGTGGGAAAAAGGAGAAGACGAGAGAGCGAGACGAGGACGAGACGAGGGTGGGCAGTACTTAAGGTAGTCAGTAGCTGGAAAGGAAACAAATGCCAATATAATGCATAACTGTTGATAGAGACAATAAATCATTCACGAACGACAGAACAGGAAAAGTGAACGGGAACGGTCCTAGAAGAAAAGAGGGATGAAAAAAATGACATTTTAGGATGTACAGCATTGCTCTTTTGTCTGTTCGTCCCACGGATTTTATTTTTATTTTACATTATTATTATTATTATTATCTACTTATCTACTTATCTACAGCACATTTTATTTTTTCATAAGGGAAGTAAGTTCCTTCTGCGTCTCTGTGTTACGCAGTAACCTAGGAGTATTGAATCCAAAACATCATCTGCAATATGTGAAACACACAAAGCTTTTTATATATCTATATATATAGATATAGATATATTTCATTATTTATTACTTATCCCCTGATGGGCACCCTCAAACATACGCAAGTTTATATAGTTACATTACATATACTCTGGAGGCGAGAATGGGGTACGAGGCATGCCCTGGGACAATGAACATTATAAGCGCAGATTCATGCACCATGGCTAGGTTCTGTACCAGCAGCGACCCCTCCCCCCATTCCCCCGCTCCTCCCCCCACAAAGAAGCCAAGGGCTTCAATCCAGCGGATGAAATGTAGGTTGGAGGAATGTGGAATGGATTGACATGGTCTCCCGTCGCGGATGGCACGTGTATCTATCGCTTTGCAGTCAAGATTCTTTCTAAAGGATGTTCCTGGTCCCTTTCTGTTGCATATGTTCCTTTTTGAGGGGCCTAGGCTGGAGGGAATAAATTCCGGGCAGCATCGGGCGAGTATGCGCTTGTGTTGACTCGTTTCGTCATGACACAGTGGGGATACTTCGCGAACCAACAAGGAAATCACAGAGCCAGAGATTTAGCGGTCTGAGGAGGCGGGGTGGGATGGGTTGGGTTGGGTTACTGGGCACGTAACAGGACGGAGCGAAGTGTTTCGATCTCCAGTCCACTTCCGTCCTTTCAAGTCCTAGGGGTATTTTCCAGGGATTTTTCCGACAGAGGTTTCGGTTAGGGTTACAATTGAGCCAGCGACTTCGTTGAACCCGTAATATCCTGTTTCTCTTCTACGTTCAGGTTGAGGCTGGTATCTAACTGGTCCGGTTCAGAAAGATAGATTTTGTTAAGTTTGGATGTCTATGAAGCCGTTTGAAATTTAGCACGAGCTCCAGGAACCTCAGATCCTTGACAAATTGACACATGGTGGCTGCAAATATGAAGAGTGGTGGAGCCATTGTCCACGAGGATGTCAAGCTGATCTTGACGAGGCCAATATGGAGGTGGCAAGGGGCTGCAAGTACTGAGAATTGGTATGGGATTGCTCCTGACTTGCGATAATTGGCACCTCAGAAATTGATATATGTATTCACGTCTGATTGCCGAACGTGGGATATCGTGAAATATCATGTCCCCAATGGACGTCTCCTGCAGTCCTCCAAAGACCCAGTGTAATTGGCAATTCCGGCCTGCTTTGTTGGGAAGATTCGCAAGTTTATCGACTGAGCGGTCATCGTCCCGGAAAAACGGTGAAGGATGGCTCGCCTATGAATCAACCGACGCTTCAACTCGAGTAACAACGTTGGCACCTGCACTAACTTCTTCCATGGTGAGGCATAATCCTTGTCGCCCTTAAAGATTGCAATAGTGCAATAGCCACAAACAATGGAACGCAATAACGAAAACACGGAATTGCTTCCTCCATAAATGAGGGAGGTCGAACAGATCCCTTGTTGGCCTGCTCCATCCGTCGCCGTCAACTGAGAAGGGGACAATGCTCTCGAAGGTATTGAAGCCATGCCATCGTCTGGCTGGAAATTTTATCTAGTTGAGTGGCACATGCTGGCGTCATTGACGAGCAGAGACATATGCACCCCTCCACTGAGCAGGTTTCGCGGTGGAGACGCGCAATTGGATGGATTGACATAGCAGTTTGGTCGAGGCCTGTGGTAGGCAACTATGGAGTATATCAACGAGGTTCGCTGATATTCCCAGGTCAGCGATCAATCTTCGACTTATGATTGGTGAGGATTTACTCAGATTCCTATTGGCTAACTAGGTCGTAATAGGCTTAGTCTGTGCTGACTAACGCATCTCCCAAGCCCCAGTTAGGAAAAAGAGAATTGAGGCACCGAAGAACGAGGGTCGAAAATCGCAGCTTGACGTTGTCGATTCCCAACACCTGGAGGCTGCAGTCTATGTCTCTCCAGCCGGCCATCAAGTGTTTTCGATATCTCCTCTGTCTGACGGGCCAGACGCCAATGCCTTAACAATGAAGTTCTTCGAAAGCACCTTCAACTACGATTACTCTTTTCCCGCTGTCTCACTTGCCTACTTCCTCCGTTATCCGAACCCTTACTCCCGCCATGTCCTGACCACCGATGTCATCGATCGCTATGTCGACCCTGTCACAGAGCGCTTGCATACCACCAGGCTGCTTCTTAAAAAATCCAAGATCCCCTCGGCCATGCTGAAGTTACTACCCAAGGGAATTGGCGGCAGCGAGAACTCAGGCCAGAGCTTCATCCTCGAGACCACCGTTGTAGACGTGAAAGAAGGCTGGATGCATACAGAATCTCGTAATATGGAATGGACGGGCATCCTCAGCGTCGTGGAAAAGCAACTATATCGACGCCTCCCTCCTTCCTCGGACAACGGTAATCCCAAACCACGGACATGGTGGTCAGGCTCGTCCATTGACGAACCCAAAGACGAGAGGACAAGCGTGAAAACCACAGTTACGTTTCGTTCAAGTCTGGGGCAAGCGGTGCTCAATCGCTCCAAGAAGTTTGATGCTTCATCAGCAGGCGAACACGGCGATGACGAGTCTCACAGCAAACGAAGCCTTCTCGCATCATGGTCCACGGCCGGAATCCAGCGCACAATTGAGCTCGTGGGCGTGAAGCGAACGCGAGATGCTGTTCTGAAGAGCAAACAAGGAATGAACGTGGTTTTGGAGCGGTTAAGGAATGGCGGAATCGTCGGAGTCCTCGAGGGGATGCAGCAGGATCGTGAAGCGGGACATGAAGGGCCGTGGAAACGTGTTTGGATGCATGGCGCTCACGGTCACCACGAACATCCCCGTTCTCACAGCCATGCTGATGACGATGGTTAAAGTTCCGGCTAACTCCGGGGGAATCGATAACTTCGACCTCCTACATCCACGACAACGAGTGCTCAATTGCTGTTCAATCGCGCCGCGGTTTCGACGCAATCTGAAAAGTTTTTTCTTCTTCAATTACAAACTAGCATGGTGTTCTGGCGTTGCGGTTCTGGATTTCAAACATCTCCTGTTCCTTTTCTGACGGAGGGAATTTTTGCGCTACTTGCGCCTTTTGCAAAGAAGTTCTTTCTCTTCTCTTCTTTTTCTTTTTTCTGACTGTATTTATTATCATTGCTTCTTTTCTGTTGGCTGAGCAAAGAGTGGGTGACGAAACGGAAGAAATGACCTGTTCCTGACCTGTACATTATTCAACCCATCAGAGTAGACATGGCACATGGCGTGGGTATGTGGAGGCAACGGTGGCGTCGAAGGGGCGCGAAAACTTGTCCGTCCTCTCGTCAACTCATTCACTTCATATATTTGCTTATCTTGTCCTTATCTATTTTTGCTTCTTTTTCAGCCGGCTTGACATGAAATAATGGATATATATATCTGCTGCTTTGCGACATTGGGAGCTGAAAATATTCGCTGGACAGGTAGCTTCTATTTGGTTTCCAAGCCATCAATTGTGCTCCAGGCGCATATCTGCTGCGACCTAAAAGATGAAGATCGGCTATTTGGACATCTTAAGGATAATATGAATAGTTAGCGTAGCTCTCCGCCATGCCGTACGTTGCTCTCAAGTGTCTCCGTCTTCAGCTAAATTTGGGTGACGGTGCGGCTCTCCCCGCCTAAACATTCCCCTCCAAACTTTGTCGACATCAACTGCCACCACCACACCTTCTCGAGGCCTGTGATCATATCTCATGCCAGAGCCCGTACCCGACAATACCAATGGCTTAATTCGACGCTCACGGATACAGAAAGCCAGAGAACTCCGGCTAATCATAATCCCCAAAGTATTCTGTCGTCATTGATTGCGGCAGCCCTATCCGACACCTCCTTCGCATATATAAAAAATTTATCCAACAATAATCCAGCCGTCCTTAATCGCCTCATCATGGCGGCAGCCCTCGATGAGGAAGACCTCTCCGCATCCCTCCCTTCCCATGAACACGATAACACATCCTCGCACAAGAACCGCGGCCATCCCGCTATACCTCCAAAACGATCCCGCCCGGATTACAATGACCAATCCCCCGACACCGCAAGGGACATGCAGCGACTGGACCAGTACACCACCGTTAAGATACTAGGTGAAGGTTCATTTGGCAAAGTCAAGCTGGCGGTGCACCAGGCGAGCGGGAGGCAGGTAGCCCTGAAAATCATACCGAGACGGAAATTATTGTCGAGGGATATGGTGGGGAGGGTTGATCGGGAGATACAATATCTACAGTTCTTACGGCATCCACATATCATAAAGCTGTACGTCCAGAGTTATTTTGGTTTCAACTCGCTCTTTTTCTCAGATCGGATGGCCCATTTTGATATTTCCTCTGCCGTAACGATGTCGTGTTATTTCACTGACCTAATTAATTTGTCGTGGGGAGTCAGATACACTGTGATTGCAACGAAGACCGATATTGTCATGGTGCTCGAGTATGCAGAAAAGGAGCTTTTCGACTACTTGGTAAAGCGTGGGAGGTGTAGCGATGAAGAAGCACGCAAGTTTTTTCAACAGATAATTTGCGCAGTCGAATATTGCCATCGTCACAAGATCGTCCATCGAGATCTGAAGCCAGAGAACCTGCTCATTGACAAAGAAAGAAACGTCAAGATCGCTGATTTCGGCCTTAGCAATATCATGACCGACGGCAACTTTTTGAAGACGAGCTGTGGGAGCCCCAACTATGCAGCGCCGGAAGTCATCTCGGGGAAGCTCTATGCAGGACCGGAGGTGGATGTATGGAGCTGTGGCGTGATCCTCTATGTGCTACTAGTTGGCAAGCTTCCATTCGACGACGATTATATCCCTGCTTTATTTAAAAAGATTGCCGCGGGGAACTTCCATATGCCCTCCTACATATCGACTGGTGCTGCCCGTTTGATACGAGCTATGCTACAAGTCCATCCTGTTCAAAGAATCACCATCCCGGAGATCCGTCAGGACCCTTGGTTTCTTAAGAACCTTCCGAAATATCTCCAACCCCCAGCGGAGGAGTGGGTCAGCCCAGGAGCAAATCCTAACAGAGCCATTGATCCCCGCAGGATCGCTCCGGGCCGACCGCTCGCTGTGCAAGAGAAAATTCAACAGACGGCGATCACCAAGCTCGAGAAGAGAATGGGTGTCGATAGAGAAGACATTAGCGACGCGCTGAAGAAACCGGAACCAAGTGCGATCAAAGACGCATTTTTTATAGTGGTGGAAAACGAAATGATGCAGACGAATTGTAAGTCCTTAAACTTGTGATCTCAATTCCCATGATGCTTTTTCACAAGAATGTTCAAACTGACTTAGCTGCAGCCCCTACAGACGCCAGCGAATCGCCAACCACTCCACCTGTTTCCCCGGAATCCTCAGCTTCTCTTGCTGCTGGGAGCGGGTCCACCCGTAACGCCAAAAATGTGAACACCGCGCCTCAATCGTCCCATCGAGGGCAAGTCCCAACACCGTCCACCCCACTATCTGCAGCATCACTAGCACCAGCGTTCACAATTCCAGAGGTCGAAGAGGAGCGCGTCAGCCACGTACGCATTCTACCTACGAGTTTGCCATACGTTCATAATCAAATAATGGACCAACGGGAGAGGGAGAGGCATGCTCCCTCCCAAGACCAGTCAATGGAGGAATCGCGTGGGCGATCGCAATACCAGGATATTACTGAGGCCGAGACAGACAGCCACAAGGAGAGATCTCCGGAAGAGCAAGCTGCGACTGCAAGGTCACTCAAGCCCCATTCACGCAGCCTTGTCGATTTGAAGAAGCTTAGCTTGGAACCGCCGGAAGGTCTCGAGAAAATGTCTTCGCCACCAAAGAGATCGCGCAAGTGGCAGTTTGGCATACGGTCACGCAATCAGCCATATGAAGCCATGCTGTGCTTGTATAAAGCTATTCGAGCCCAAGGTGGCGTTTGGGAAATCCAACCCGCCGAATCTGGTAAGATTTATTTGTTTGTTTATTTCTATACTTGCTTTCTATAACGCCATTTTAGTTTTGGTGAAAATGACCCCTAGCTAATACAACCTCTTGCTGTACTTCAACAGACAACGACCCAGCGGCAACCCCTCAAATGTCATCAGAATTACCAAAACCCTTACAACACAAATACCCCAACCTTCCATCAGACTACTACATACCCAAAGACCTCTGGTTCATCAGAGCCCGGCTGCTTAAAAAGGATGTCCTCGCGCCTGGCCCATCAAGCAGTAGCCATTCCAGCCGCAGTGATCTAGAGGAATACCGCCGACGAATTAGCTTAATAACAGACCCAGAAGAAAAAGCAGCTGCCACCGCTGCCCTGAGCAGGAGTAATTCGGTAGATAATCCACACCTTACAGGTGCTGCTCCCACAACTTCCAGTGGTACAGGTCTAGCAAGCTCTACGCCGGCCCTGGGATCCTCTTCTTCGCTACTTCAACACCCTGGTGCCATCGTACACGGCGTCTGGGTGTTCATCGACATTCAACTATACCAACTGGAAGAGAACAATTTCATGGTCGATTTCAAATGCGATGGTTACCAGAACGTGATCCGCGTTGAGAACGAGGGTGGAAGTGGCAGTAGTGGTGACCCTGCTGCTGCCGCTGAGTGGCGACCGGTCAGCAAGCGGATCCGAAACAAGGAGAAAGAAGTCACTAGCCCCTTTCCTTTCTTGGACGTTGCGTCGGATTTGGTTGCACAATTGGCCGTTGCGAATTAGTCATTGGATCTTGTCCATCTCTCAAAACTCTTCCTTTTTGACCTAACTGCCTCCGCTTATCATTCGTTATTGTCGTCGTGACGTTTGTGCATTGGGGGTTTTCTCAGACTCATGTCCATAAGTATGATGATGTTGATGATGTTGATGATGATGATGACGATGCTGTTGATTTTCCATTTTCAATTTTTTTCGATACCATTTGCTATTTTATTATTCCTCCGCATTGATGTGACATACGGACACGGGTCCGAGGGAAAAGGAAAGGAAACAAACAGAGGATAAACCGGGGGGAAATGGAAATTTCGTTTGCGATCAATTCGGCAGAGTGTCACATATATCGACTCTTCGCCAGGCCAGCTCCATTCTACATTCGTCCAAAATAAGCATTATTTTCCTTACCATTATTCCCCTTTTGGAGCTTATCGACTACAAGTTACGCCTCCCTATTCCTATCGGAGGATGCATACCAGACAACGATAGAAAACATACGTTACCTAGTGCGTGGCATTAACGTATTATCAAAAGAGATGAAAGTTCAGACTTTACTCTCCTGATCCCGCCGGCATTGCCGCTACTTCTCCTGGTTCAGGAATTACAATGGTATTTGCTAGCTACATGAACATTGGAAGTTGAATGATATGTATGTGATAAACATTCCCCACGCTTCAGATCATCCATCTCCACAACGAAAGAACAACAATCACACCAAAAAGGAAGAAAGAAAGAAGAGAAAGAAAGAAAGAAAAAGAAGCCGAATGACAATAGGACATAATGATGAGAAATCCCAAGATCGTCATCCTTAGTCGTATGCCTACTGGGAAAATCCATGTATCTCACTCTAATCTTATTCTGTCCTTGAAAGAGGCCATGAATTCGAGGAAGGGAGGCTTGGGTTTTTATCAGGCCATGACGAATACTTAATCTTCTCTCTGATGGTTCCGCGGCTGTTGATTTCGTGCTCGTTTGCTTTGTTGATACTGATTTCTGAGACCTGACTTTCCGAGCCCTCTTCACAATTTGATATTTGGTGCTCAGTAACACTGACTGGCTTCTTCATAGGTCTGATTTAGGTGCTACATAGCTGAAATTTGGTACCAGATATTTTGGTGAGCTATCTTCTGAGGGTTTCAGGAGGGGTTCAATATAAATCTACATGCATACATACGTACATATATATATATATATACGGGTCCCCCTTTTCTATATTCTTTCCTTTTCAGGAAAGGGGATCGGCATAGCTGTTTGGTTCAATATTAAATGATTGTGTTTGTTTGGAAATTTTGTCAGTCCGCGGGCGAGCTGAGAGCTTGGGATTCCCCAGCTTATTGTGGCGGATGTAAAGCTTGTGAAAACAGAATTTTCTGCCACCCCCTGAAAAGTAGTAGCAAAACACCACAAAAATAACCAAAATATCCACATATCTCTAGAATCATTCAAATATCATTCAATTCATTCAAATACACATCTTTATCATCAAATACACATCTTTATCATCAAATCTGTCAATATGTCTTCTCAGCTCAGTGAATTTATCATCAATAAAATCATACATCTTCTAAACAATGATTATATATCTACTCAGATTGTGTGAATCATTGAGTATCATCTGATCACTGTATATCAAATTCAATGAAATATTCACTACTTTGAAACTGCTAGAAATTCTCATTCAATATAAAATATAAAGTCAAAAATCACACTGAATATCTTGTTAGATTTGAAGGATTTTTTTGAGATATATTCAACTATATATCACAATAAAACTGTCTGCTTTATAAAGAATGAATTTGATGTTGATATTTATTCTTGATTAATATCTAGATTATTAAAGAAACTGAATTTAATATGAAAAAAAATAATTAATTATTATAATTATCACTTATAGAATCTGCTAATCTATCAGTTCTATTTGATATAGATTGAATTTGTGACTACTCAATACAATAAAAAACTTTAAACTGAATAATATATTCAAATTACTCAGTATCAATCTGATCAATTTATATTTTTAGATGAGAGTGCTATAAATGAATATACTGCAGATCAATGATATAAATAATCAAATAGAAAATTCTTTTATTATATTAAAAGACTCTATAAATAATTTCACAGATGATCAATCTTATCTGTGATAAATATCAATGAATATCTTAATTATAATATATATCAGAGATTCTATAATACAGAGAGATTCAATGAGTTTGTATATATTTAGATACTGCTCAAATATCAATGAGATTATCACTATTTAGTGATGAATAATTACTTTTTTCATTGTTCATAAACACTGTAAGATCTCTGTAGAGAAGCTGATATTAAACTTTTATTTTTATTTTTATATTCTTCTGATTATAATTCTATAGAGAAGTCATTTCACACATTGAAAGAATGAATTAAAAGATACAGATATCAGTTAGAGAATCAGTTTGATGAAGATTTTAAAATCTTTTTATATTATATAATTAAAAACTTTATAAAAAAAAAAGATGTAAGAGAATATTTCAGATCTGCTTATATAGAATAATATTGTAAAATCTAAAAAGATTCAGATTGTAATTCAATTATAATAATATATAATATCTAAGTTTCAAATTCAGAAGTAGAAGTAGTATAAAATCTACTGTCATTATTATAAACAGTAAATAAAGACAATTTAATCTTCTTCAATTATAATTATCAGATAGAACTCTTTAATTCATTTTTTATTATTAAAAATATACTCATTTCAATATTCAACTGAATCATCTACTCATTTATCATTATTCATATATAATTTAGTTTAAATTCTTTATTCTAAATAATACTCTTTGCAGTTAAAAGAGCTTCTACTCTTTGAAATCTCTCTATTATCAATCAATTGAAAAACTTATCAATAAATAGATTCATATATTCATCAAACTGAGAGATTGAATTACTTTGAATAGAAGATAGATTTAAATTCAATAATAAATTTGAATTTAATAACAGATTTGAATTTAACAGCAGATTTGAATTTAACAGCAGATTTGAATTTAATGATAGATTTGAATTTAATAATAAATTTGAATTCAATTCTTTTATATCTTTTATTTCTTTTATTATATATTTCATCATCATCATATTGATTATCTTATTTGAAGATATAATATTAGATGAAGAAGAAGTTGAAAAAGAAAAGATAACTACTGATATCTGAGATATCTGTATAGAAGAATTAGAAATAGAGATAGATTTACTTTTTCATTTCTTTTTCTTTTTTTTATTCATTAATCTTTTTATTATCTTTTTTGATAAATTTTTAATTATTGTATATCTATATTCAACATCATCTATTCAACTGACAATCTCACTACTCAGAAATTGAATATAAATATTATTAAAAATCATTCAATAAATACTCTACTCAAAGTTATAATAATTCATCTTTTAATAATATCAGTGAATAGTTATCTTATATTCAATCTATAAAGAATTGTATTTATTTGACTGTTAATTTCAAGTCTTCTTTAGCTGCTGACTAGTGACTGTGGATTTTATATATATAGACAGCAGCTTTTCATTATTGAATATTTCATAAATTTAAAAGAATTTGACAGAATGATAGAGAGGGAATTTGATAGATGATGAGATTACTTCTTTTTTAATATCTAATACTCTTTTTAATATTAATATCTGAATTATTAATTGTAAATCTGATACTTTAATAAAAACTGCAGAACTGTGTATTACAGAAATATTTGAGAATAAAATTGAAATATTAAAAAGATTAAAAGAGATGATAATCTCAATACTAAATCTGCTCATCTTCTTCTTATATAATTTCTTTAAAAAAATAATAATCTCTCTTCAATCTATCTTCTTCTCAAGAATAATTTTGATTGAAGATTTATATTTATTTGATGAGATAACTATTATATAATTTATAACTTCTATCTTCTTACAGTTCTGCTTTATAACATACTCTTCAGCTATTCTTTTTGCAGTATATTGAATATAATAGAAGCTGACAATCATATCATTTATTGTGACATTCTATAACTTGATCTTTATAGACTTTTTTATTTCATTGATAATCATCTATTCATACAGTTTGAATAAAATCTCAGATTTAGAGATAGATATTTACAGAAATTGAGAATCTTCTGACTATATCTTCTTCTTCTTCTTCTTCTTCTTCTTCTTATCATTAGTTGAATTCTTGTTATTATTCAGAATATTCAGAATAGATAATTTAAGCAGACAAAGACACAGAGTAGTTGAAGTTCTTTTACAAGTTTATAAGACAGTAGAATGATGAGTGTTGTGAGACATATTGACAGATTTGATGATAAAGATGTATATTTGATGATAAAGATGCATATTTGAATGAATTGAATGATATTTGAATGATTTTAGAGATACATGGATATTTTGATTATTTTTGCAGTGTTTTGCTACTACTTTTCAGGGGGTGGCAGAAAATTCTGTTTTCACAAGCTTTACATCTGCCACAATATCTGACTTGCTCCGCAGGGTTTAGCAGCGGCCTGAGTAGGTTTACATAGCATAATATCATCACTTTCTTGAGTATAAAAGCCCCTGCTTCAACACCTGCTCCCCGTCATCTCTATTTTCCCATTGATTTTTTTTTATCATTGTCTCAACGCATGTGTGCCGACACATCACCTTCACTTTGACTCTCATTATAAATTGTCATACAGATTGACTGTGCTGTAGCTGAACCATTCTCAACTCTGCTGCTGAATTCCACTTCTCTTCTTCTTCAAATTTGAAGTGACTGAGGTTTACTGAGATAAGTCATTTCTGAACTTCTGGCATTGCTGGATTTTTGGATTTTGAATCCTCTGCATTCTTTGCAATTCAGCAAATCCACTCCCATCCCAGCTCCAGAAAGTACAAATTGAAAAGTACAAATGAAAGTATAAGACTTAAAACTTAAAGGAAAAGTCATTTCGTTCGCGGTACAGATGCTGGCAGCGCTGATCTGCTGGTGACATTCTCCCCTGGTGTTGTCCTGATGCTGGTGGTTGCTGAGGCATACGCGCATCATGTTCTGAAGCTTCCAGAAAGAGCTATGGCATTCCCGTGCACTCCAGATATCCCAAAGACACATGGGCGTGATGCAACATATGTTTCTGGGAACGGCGACATCCATATTCAGGAGCTCAAGCAATATTCTTGGGAACTTATTAGCTCCTGGAAACCGGGCACATAACCATACTATGATTGGATTGGCAAATGCCAACCCGTGCAAATTCAGTTTCAAATTGGCGTGAGAGTAGTCCTTTGTCTATCTTTCTCTCATATACTAAACTATATCTAGGCCTGTTGAACACCATCTTTTACAAATATCTGCCAACATGGAAACGGCGACTGAGTGAGCAAGGGATTGGATCAATGTTGAAGAAGGGAGCTGGATGAGACCTCTCACCAACGATTCTGCTCTGGATTGCTCTGACATCAGGCTGACAGCATGGTATTGTGATCTTGGGAGGTGAAAATAATAATCTGGTGCATCTTTGGGGGTAAACACCTTGCAGTGGTTCTCTTTGTTTGTATTGATTTGAGATAGTATGAATAAGCTATTGGTCATTTCCTGGTTGGATGTTTTTCAAAGAGACATCTATAGTAACGGTGCATGTTGATACTAATTGAATTGAACTCTTGTAGATTTGGCAAATTCTGCTGTCTCTCACCGGCATTCTCCCGACTTCGTTTGCTTGGTCTCTGACCATACATAGTAGAGACCTGCAAAGGATACTGGAAGAATCATCTATGCTGTCTCTTAATAATCTGTTTCGCTGGCACATATGGTCGTCGCTCTGGGGTTTTATCTCCAATTTCATTAGGAGCATCAGTCTATTCCAATACCTCGGCGGGACAGCAAGGCCAACCCTTGACGACGATGTTGAACCTGGACGTACAGAAGCACAATTCCACCATGTCAGTGAGCTAATAATGCCACAACTACCTCCTATTGATTTGATTATATAGAATGCCAAATCGCCTGAAGATTCAAGCCACCTCGTTGCCGACCGCCCAACCGCCGAACAGTCTGGTAACGAGATAATCTTGCACGTGAAGCACCCACCGAAATGTATATCGATTGGTTTTTCCGGAATCATCTGTGAAATCGACGAAGATACCATTGTGAAACACCCAAAGGTCATTCCGAATAATGATTCATACAATCAGATGTACCGCGATATGATCATTAACGAAAGACTGATCTACGAGCGCCTGGGAAGTCATAAAGGGATTATTTCATACTTGGGCGTCCACGACCAATTAACCGGTGCGATAAAATTGGCATATGCAAAGGAAGGGGATCTGGAATGCTATATTCAAAGCCATGACAAGCCATCTGAAGCAATTCGCGCCACCTGGATTCGATTGCTAGTGGAGACTTTCTGGTATATCTCCTCTCAAAAAATCCACCATCAAGATGTCAAGCCCAACAATATACTTGTTGAGAATGGCAGTTTGAAGGTTGTTGATTTTGCCAACGCCACAATGCATGCATTGGATGCTGATATGGAAGAGATCTGCGCGAAAGATCCATTGTCACGAGTTGATATACTTGGTCTTGGATGTATTATTTATTCTATTGCAGCATGGCGGGTCTTCTACTATGATTATTTTGAACATGATTGCTGGCCAGAGCTAGAAAATCTCCCGGTAACAAGCGGCCTACTTTACGAGGATATCATCAACAAATGCTGGATAGATGGCTATGGTACTATAAAATTGCTGTATGAAGACTGCAATGCTTTTTCTGGCTTGGAGTGATGATCTGAGAAGAGGAGAACATGGCAGGCAGCACACGCACTGTCGATCGCGTTTGCGGTACCCTGCCTGATGCAATACGGCGTTAACTTGTGCTCAAAGCCCGTATTACGTTCCACACGTTGAAGGTGCTAGTTGAACGTGTCATAGGGTAGGGCCTTATCCGGAGAGATCCGAACCCCCTCTGCTGTGTGTATGGCTCGACGAAAGATTGGAGTGTTGAGCATGTGAGGTTTCCATCTCAGATGCAGGCTGTTGCGGGGTGCCTGTACCCGAATGAGGAGTACATCCTCAATCGAGTTGATGCCTCTTGCTTCAAAGGCACCATCTGCCAACGCGAGGGCAAGGAAGTGGGAGGTAGGGCAGAGCGCGAAGTTGTCGTCTCGTTCGTGGAAAATATACGTCGTCCTGCGTAGGTGTCATCAGTTTCTTATAGGCGTCATGCCAAGCACGTGGGAACTCACGGTTGCGACTTGTTTCGCTTCTCCTTCATAAATAGAAGGGATATTTCCATTACAAGGACATGCCGGTCCTGCTGATCCGGGTTTGGAATGACACGCAGCACAACGTCCTTGTAGCAGAGACCATCATTAGACCCCCATAGACAGCCACTCTCGATCAGTGCTCCAGGGCGCGATGATGTGTAGGCCATGAATAGCATCAGCAGCGGATTCTGCAGCGTATACCGCTCATGGATGACAGAGGCGGTGTCCAAACACCAGTGATAGTGGAGAATGGCTACCAGGTCCTTGACGCTTACTACCGTCTTGTAGTCGATGGACAGGCCCAAATCATACTCATCGGTAAGAGGACTTAGGATGAACTGAAAGAGTGAATGTTAGACGGGAAAAGCATCGCTTTGGACGAGCCATACCTCGCTAATCTGTTCGCCAACGAGCTCATCCACCTTCCGGCCTGTCTCCCTCTTGAACAACAGTCGAAGGAACTTCCATTCCACCCAGATCGTGCTCTGCTTCCTGATGTTGTCATTATTCAGCCGCCAATCCGCATTGACCCGGAAGCTCTCAGCCTCGCATATGGCAAGATTAGCATGGCCCTCCACGCTCATATAGAGCTCATCGTCCACCTTCTTTTGCTCTTGTCCAGGCCCCCGAATGGATTTCGAAGGCTGACAGGAATGGCGCTAGCGCAAGTGCATATTGCCAATAAACCGAACGAAGGAGAAAACACAGAGAGATGTAACAGCAAGTATGAAAGGAATGAGAAGGAGCAGAAGGCACAGCAATGATGATACTACTTGCAATGGGTGACGAAAGTCCATAAAAACAAATCACTTGAAGGGAAAGTTGCTGAATTTATACATTTTGAAGAGCAGGGAACCAACACCTTGCAATGGCCCCCGCGTATGAGGCTCATAACATATAACATCGCGAACGGTCATGACTGGCGAGGCAGAGATGGAAAGGAAGAAGTTCCTTGACGATGGGGATGGCGGTAATGCTCCAAGCAAAGGCAGCGTATGTTCATGTCAAGTGGTCTCAATTGTGCTTAGACGATAGAGGTAGCTGTTGGCCCTTGGCTACATATTACGGACTAGCGCACCGCACATATATGCCTCCACTGCCTACATGCTAATACAACCACTTAGATGTCCCACAGTAGCAAATGCTGGAGGGATTGGGTTGGCTGATTCGTTCCCTCTTTACCACCACGGCGTCGGTGGTGATTGAGCTCTTTTGCCCCAGTGGCCTAATAGCAAATTCTCCTTGGTCATTCTGGAATATCAACCCTGCATGCCGAACAATTAATCATGTGATTCCAGAACCCTAACCTTGGAACTGTATTCTCGATCCCAGCTTCCTTTGGTTCCGAGCTTTGCGAATGGCAAACAAGACGTCACTTTTAACAAAGGCTCCTTTCATTATTTCTTACATCATATCCGTATTAGATTGCTTGTGGTAAAAGTTTATATCGCGCAGGGAGCCCCCGAATCCATGGATGGCAAGCCTGTGAAAGGCGAAATTGCTGGCCCCCTTGGCACGGCGGCTGGAAGGACATGGGGAGAACATGGCTCTAAACAGGTTTCTTGCGTTTTTGCTTTTCTTCCATTTTGGCGTTTTGACACTTTGCTAACCTGGGCAATTGATATAGACTAATATATGAGGTGAGGGGTGACCGAGCCAATGCTTTCCATTTTGGCTCTCCCTGGGAGAAGTTAATTGCCATTCTTTTGATAAAGCGGATAGTGGCATGCTTGAATTGAATGTAAGGCTCGGGCACTACAGTTGGGTCGTCTCAACAGACTATACAAATTGCAGCCCTGCTTTTTGACAGCTCTGAATCCAGGCCCAGCTTCTATCTTGTAGACGAATGGGGCCAGCATCAAAAAGGCGGCAAGTCGGATCTAGCCGAAAAAGATCCATTGAGAAAGCATGAAAACACCAAAAGTCAAAAGCAGCCTTAACCTCCTCTCTCCGCTGTGGATGCTCAAAAGAAAGTTATATGACGTAGCCCATTTGATCAACCGTCATATGGGTTGCCGCTCAGTCCGAATGGCACCCTTCTGCATATTTCTCACCCTGCTCTACTTCTTCCCTCTTTCAATCCGATTCCAAAAGAGTCGAATTAGATAGACGCGCCATTCATCTCAAGCAGCTGCGCTATCTTTGTCCCCCATATATTGACCGTCAGTGCAATACTCAGCAATCACGTTGCTCTATCACATCTCATACATCCGGGCCATTTAGCTACTAATAGTCAAGCGCTTGCACAACATACCGCCAACATGGGATTGAGATCGGTTAATCTGGCCCTTCGGGTCCCCCAGGTATGTAATCTCAAGCGTTCCACCGCGCAATCAGTGATTTCAGTACTTTAAAAACCACGAAGAGGAGGGGAGAGATAAGATGGAGAGATGCGACATGATAACTAACTAATACGGATTCACGTCGCTCATATATATATAGTTTATCTTTACCGTGATTATCATGGCGCTTGTCGGCAACATGGTAGCAGACGCATTTCACGGCAGCTCGTCGACAGTGAACTACATCCTTTTCGTGTCAGCATTTTCGATGTTATCACTCTTCTACCTATTTGCTGCGGGGGTCAGCGAGGCCTGCCTCATTCATCCTGGCTTCATGTTCCTTGTCGATCTACTGAATACCATATTTATTTTCTGCGGTGCAATTGCTATGCCGGCGAAGCTACGTGTGCATTCATGCAGGAACGTGGTAAGTGCAAAAGCAATCGGAGTTGAAGCAGCTAGTTCAGGTTCAGGGGAAAAGAGAGGAAGAGAGAAGAAAAGGTTTAATGGCGCTGACATATGTTTTTGGTGCAGATGTACACTGTAACGAACTCGATAACCAGAGGCTCCCCGAGACCGGAAAAACGCTGCCGTGAAGCACAGGCAGTTACAGCCTTCCTTTGGTTTTTGTGGGTTATGTTTCTGATATCGACGATCTTGTCAGGGCTTAGTATGCGTGGGACGCTGGCTGAAATGCATGGCCCGCGTCCTGGCCGGCGTTCCCGTCCGTCAATGTCCCAGGTGTAAAAGTGGCGAAGTCTGTTGTCGGGGAAAGGGAGATTACGGGGCGGCTTGATATATGTATGTCATATCACAGTTTGAATTTCTCAAAAATACCGACGAAATTTTTCTGACTTGAAAAATGACCAAGACTGAGAAACTTGGACAAGGAGACGTTGTGGCTAGGGTGCAAAGCGTCTCACCGAGCTGTGCTGTCATTTATCCGCTGACCGGGCATTTGGGCGCACTCTTTACAAAAATGACAATGGAAGCGCGGAAATGAGGAATTCCTTGGTTCTATTACTTCAGGTTTATAGTCGATGTGCTTTAAGAGCTGACGCAGCATCACACTCAACCCAACAAAAAATCACCGATGACGATCTTGCTTTCAACTGTTTTTCCTGCATGTGTGAAGGTCGCTTTTGTTATTGGCATCCGTTTGCCATCGTGTATCTACGTATCTGTCTATATCCATACTGTTCATATAAGATATCACATTGATGTTCCATCAGTGGGAGGAAGAGTGGTAATGTGTGTATATATTTGTCTGTGGTACGATTGATGGCCCTGCACAAGCAAAAATAGTGTTCTGGTGAATTGCATTTCTCCGGCCTCAACAAATCCCAAGTGACTCGGAGGCAATCATTATTTACGAATCATGATTGTTGATTGAGGGAAAGCAGTGAAGATCAAAGATTTTTGTGAACATTGCAAAAATTCTAGAGCAAACTGACTCCGCTTCGGCTTCAAGACCCAAATCGTCTTATCTCAGCCACTGTAAAGACGCTGGGCATCTCATCGACAGCGGCAGCGTTCGTTTCACCTTCACCCTTCATTGTTCAACACGAAGTCAGTGCACACATCTTGTGGCTTTGTTGTGCCAGAGTGAGGAATTTCATTTCCACCCCCGTGGTGGCTCTCAGCCAGGTTCCTCGACGAATATGTACGAGATGAGAGGAATCATGTCCTCGTAACCAGTGAAGCCCATCGATCAAATCATCAGACTAATCCGCCATTGCTGACCAAAGTTTTAAGGTAAGTTAGTTAACTAGTTAGTTAACAAGATAAGCTTGCTAAATATTACGCAGCGTAGTTATATAACATAGCTGATCATCTCATCGGTGCATGGATAACTACCGCTCCAGCCAACCCCGTCATATCCCACGTTCTATGAACAGACGCTTACTTCATGCATGCAATGCTGAACTCACTACTCACTGCCCATAGATATCGGGATGGATTTTAAGCGTAAAAAGCAGGGGAAACAAGAACAATATCGAGGCTTTGTCCTCGGAGCGAAGACGAAACAGGTCCACTCGGAATTTCGTGATGTTAGCATCCAACAGCCAGCAGACCCGCTGTTTCTGCTGGGATGCGATACGAAGAAAAACACTTCAAAAGCTGCAATTGTGCCAGTTGCAAAAGTGAAAGAAGAATCCCAGCGTTTCTTGACCCAAAAGGATCCGAGAAAACGATCCGGGGGGCCCTCTGCGGCGTGTTGGATCTTTTATGGAGTGAGATGGATCTTGTCGACTAGGGACTGTCTAAATATAGGCAGATGTCAGATTATCAATAATCATCGCTCGGCAAGTTCTAATAATAATCCCTTTTCCATCCTGACAGGCTGCAAGCATCACGACTCCACCCCTGGCCACACTAAGCGCAGCCAGCGTATGAGCTGAGACGCACCACGGGCCAAGAGCCAACTACAGCAACTAGTCCTGCTTGACTCTCAAGTTTCGCGAAGGCTCCGCAGTGTCTGCTAGCCAATGATGCCTCGGCTTGGAGATGAAGGAAGGCGGTGCGGCCTCGGCGGGCATTCTTCCTTGCACCTCCTCGTATATAATCAAACAACATCGTGCTGGTCCTGTCCTGGGATGTTCCTTTTTAGCATTTGGAACCCCCCAGTCTAACCCTCAACAACGTTGATTTCATACGTGGACAGATCTCTTCTTTTTTTGTTTCTGTAATCATTCTTCTCTCATTTCCCTTTTTCTTCTGAGAAAGAGGAGCCCTTCATTGAGACTTCATCAATTTTTATATCCCCTCTGTACTTATATATTTATACGGAAGCTCCGTGAAAGATGAAGACCACGGGCATTCTGCTCGCCTCGTGCGCAGCCGTTGCGTCGGCAAGATTGTTCCAGATCGAAGTGAATACGGCCCCAGACAAGCAAGCCAGTCTCGTCGCCCAACTGGATCAACTTCAGCGAACACACCGTAAGTCAAAAATTCCAGGGGGACTGCAACTGCGCACCGGGCCAAACTTGATGAATAGATTTGCATATCTATCTGCATATCTACATCTATTCCTGCACATCTACATATATATTATGATACAGATCTAACATGCACAAACCAGGCTCCGTAACTAGCGGAATTGGGGCTTCCGTCGACCAGCCAGGTGCCTATTGTCAAGCGTACTCGGACCCCCAAGGCCGTGATGAGCTAGGAGAGCCCTTCTGGAGGGGCCAGGCTGCTGTTTTCACAACGGGTGATAAACCTGTGCCCATAGGCTCGTTTTTGTGCAAGGACACCGTCGAGGGGTTGAGGGACGACGGCGACGATGACGACGATGACGATGACGATGACGATGATAAGAATAAGGGAGGTGATAAGAAGAAGGGAGGTGATAAAAATAAGGGAGGTGACCTGGATGATCATCTGAAGGGCGAAGATGACGACCATCTGCAGGGGGACGCTGGGAAGGGTGACGGGGATGGGGATGGGGATGGGGATGATGATGGAGACGATGACGGGGACGACGACGACGACGACTACGATGATGATGACGACGACGACGACGATGATGATGATGATGACGATGATCTCCAGGATGGCGATGGCGGGAACGAGAGAATTGATCTGAAGGACGACGATTTCGATCCGTGGAAGGACGGGCAAGACTAGAAGGCAAGTGTATAGTCCCGCACCGGCATTGACGAGTTTGTGCAGTACATACGAGCAGAAGTTCAACTGGGGGAAACTTGCGCCAACAAACCAATAATCAGCATGCTCATCTAAAAAAACAAGAAAGAGAAAGAAAGATCAATCGGCTAACAAATCCCTACGACCCAACAGAAGATGTGAAGCTCGGTCCTAAAGTCCTGGACGCCGTCATCGCCAGGGCAGAAGGCGTGCCCGTCACATCCGTCACGGGCCAGCGATTCAAGGATGCCCAGGGCAAGAAGAAACTAGATACCCCCTTCTCCTGCATGGACATTTCTCTAGGCAAAGAGGCCGTGTCGGCGATGACGATCAAGTGCGGTGTCAAGAGGTAGACGTAATATGTTCGCAATTTGTGGAGAGAAAGGGGCCTCCTGAAGCTAGGATAAGATAAACGGAGTTTCGCTTTTCTCTTCTTTTATATTTATATATAACATGTATATTGTTTCTGGCTATTATTCCAATTATATTTGTATGCATTTTTTTTTGTAAGGCCGCCGGGATTCCACTACCTTTGCTTTTTGGTATTTCGTTTGTATTTCAACCCCCTTTTTGTTATTCTTCTCTATAGAGATACCATACCCTATCATCCGTGTACTATTTACCATTTCCATTATATTTCCACATTTCCCATACAATAATCCCTTTTTTGTCGTGGATCTTGTTGGGAAGTATTGCCGTTTTTGCGCGGCGAGTACAGAGCAGATAGATCCATCCCAATTGCATGTTATTCAAAGCTATACATTTTCTTGCTGCATGCCAAGTTCTTTGCAAAACGTAGAGTGATAGGGGGCGGATTGGGCGGTTCAGAGTGTATTATTGTTCACGAGAAAGCTCCTGGGATGAATACGGGGTAGCAGTGAGGAGAACCGTCCTGAGGGGTCTCCGCTCCGTATTTGGTGGAGACTTTGCCTTGAACTCGCGCAGGACACGATCCGTACTGTGTATATTTGAGGAAGCCAAGAGCGGCGCCGGAAGGGCAAGGGCCCGGTCGAAAGAACACCTGCTGAACCACATATATTCGATCTAGTTGTAGCAGTAGCTGAAAGAGATGTTTTTCTGCGAACCGGCGATATACATGATAATCAGCCACGGTCATCCTGCAGCTTGGCCAAGGTGCGCAGCCATGATAACCGGTTAACTACCCCACTACATTCTGCAGTGCGAGAAAGCGAGCCCACCAGTTGGGTTCAGCATTTCGATTCCTCGTTGTCGGTGCTGTTTTGTGTACTGGCGGAAAATGACGGTCAGCAAGGTTAGCTCGGAATGCGAAAGCGCTCCCTCTCCTCCATGCCTCAATTCTGTTTATTATGCACATGCATGCACACTGAATGCATCGTTGCATCGTTTGATCGTTTGCCATATACCTCTCAGCCACGGAGAGAAGCAGTGTTGTCAAACACTATTAAACCTCGTTCTATTAGGTGAACTGAGGTAGGCAGGACATCTTGGTTATGGCGGCTGTTGGATATCCATCCATCTGCACCGAGGCGTAAGGACAAGAAATGCATCCAAACAGGCTGCAAGAACATATTTTCCTGTGTAGCTTTTAACAAACGAGAGCGGCGGCAATTGCAATAGCATGCGCAAATGCAACTTACCTTGTAACCCTCAGCATTTCCTCCTGGGCATCACCATCATCATTACCAGGATGGAAAAGGTCTGATGGATACGCTTTGAGCAACAGGAGCGCTTTTTTGCGCTCTGGCCCTTAGGCCTTCTTCGGTATCACCCAATAATATCATCATCTGTTGTAACTTTCGAGGTTGGTGGATAACAGGATGTCCCACAAACCGTAAGCAAGGCAAAAATACATGGCGATTGGTCTCCAAAGCAAAGCGATGGAGAACAAACCAGGAGGAAATATGATAATTTGGTACTCTCGAGAGCGAGGAAGTAAGAACAAAAACAAACGATATAGATACTAAAAAGCCATGAATCGAGTGCTCGTCCGGTGCTGGTCCGTCTGTGCCGAAGCGATGATAACAAAGTCCACCAACGGCCGAATATCAACCCCCAAACTGGACTGAACAATCTTGCGGAGGCTGTCTCTTGCAAAACGAAACCCTAGCAGATTTGTGTACAGACCATGTCCATGTACTGCACATGCTTCACTCACTCAGTCCATTCGTAACCCTGAATCCCTCGGGCGTTTGGCATTTCCCCTTTCCGCCATTCCCCAATTATGCTATTTTACGCGGACGAACAAAAGACTCTGCATCTCACCACCAGCTCTCAACCAGCCACAAACGAGCCCATCCCTGGAAAAGGGGCTACCACCCGCTACAGAGACTCGGGAGTTTCTGCTAACGCCAGCAGCAAAACCATGTCTCGGCATATTCACAACGCCGTAGATTTCGAGAAGGGATCGTGAGCGGTGGAGGAAGGGGGAGCATTGTCGTTGAAGAAGCAGAGGCGGTTAGTACTGGTAGAGAAACAAGCATTGAATGGCTTTGGCTCGTGGACTTTATGCCCTGGAATATATGAGTGCTAGTAACTGTATTGTATCCTGCGCTCTCATGCACAGCACATCCAAACCAGCCACAGGTTCCACCAATGTGCCGTCCCCTCCCCGTGCATGGAACTGGCTTCACCGTCAGAACTGAAGATGATGTCCTCCATGCGGCTGTCCAGCGTAACTCCTGAGAAGGAAGCCCCAAAGTCTGCAGGGAACTAACTTGTCAGGCCTGAGTCATCCCCGATGCGACGGGCTCTGATTGGCCGGGAAGTCGACCTGCACCGTCACTTGGCTGCTTATGTAAAAAGCGGGCACCGCAACAGGTTTAGCGCAGCCCTAGGCCAGCGCAGCCTGATCGGGCAACAGCCAATCGGAGGCGGCGCTGACACCTCCGAATCGGGCCTCCCGAGCCCTAATCTGCCTTGGATCAGCCGTTGCCCATGGACCCCATACATAATCCATACATTGTCCATACATCGTCCATACCGAGCCCATACAAGAGCCCATACATCCTCCATGCTCTGTCTATGTATGGAGTCTGTATTGCGTATGTCTTCACTCCCTCAGCCCCCCCCAGCGGTGCTAAAGAACTCAAACTCCTCTCCTCTCATCTCCCTCTCTCCCTTTTCTTCTTCTTTCTTTCTCTCTCTTTTCTTCCTTTTGTTTCGCCTGGAAGAACACAGTAATACCCTCCCGTCTCCAACAACGAGGTAGAGACATCAGAATCGGTGCGCTAAACAAAGAGCGCTGGCTGGCTCTGCTCCCCCCGCCACTCCCCCGTTGACATCCAACCAAAGCTGCCCCTCTGTGCATCCCTCCGTGCTTCTTCTCAGAGGGAAAAAGAGCGTGCAATTCATTGGAAAAGGAGTTAGCTTCTTCCTAAAACCCATATTCTCGGCCGTTGCGGATAACTAGAGGTTATCTATAGATCCATTGCTGAGACATTATATACTTCCCTTCAAAACCTCAAAAAGCCCTGTTTCTAGTATCTCCTAGAGGAGAGTATATTTGTTTACCTCTTTCTAAGAACCCCTTCCCGCATTTATTTCTGCATCATGTCCACCTCCTTCCATTACCAATCCACTTGTGTCGAGGAGGACTCTGCATATCTGGAGCTCACTCTGCCCAATGTCGTTGCTGATGACTTCTCCTTCGCGCCCCAATCGAATACCTACCCCGCAGCCAACTGCGGGCCGATAGACCTCTCCAAACTGGATGAGAGCATCTCCTTCGATAATGTGCTGTGGGACCATTTCAACCCAGACTTGTTGGGCTCCACTACCGAATCTTCCATCCATCCATCCACTTCGCTATTAAACGACATCTGGTCCACCGACTTTAATTCCCTCCCTGACCCGTCCTCCATCTGTTTTGATACCCCTCAGATGGGCTATGCTTCACCCACCTTTTTCTCTGCAGATGCAGATACCAATTCTATTGACCGCACTCCCCCCTCACCCGATTCGGATGACTCCGTCCAACGCCTGAACTGGGTTAGATCCACACTGAAGGACCTTGCCTTGGCAAGAGCAGCCAAGGATACACGACCTGTATCACAGAAGACGAAGCAGATGGATGCGTCAATTGAATTGTATCTGCAGCTTCAAAACGATCTTAGCTCTGGATTCCAGGAAGAATGCGCACCCGCTGCTCAAAGCATGGTCTGGCAACCTAGCTCAACCACCACAAGCGACTCGTCATTCGACAACAATTCGTTGTCCCTTACCGGATCGCCTGGCTCATCAACCGGCAATGTCCCGGAACTCTCCCCCGCGTCTATCACAAGAGTCGGATCAGCATCCGCTGGCCCCTCTAGACCTACACCGCTGCCTGCATCCGGTGGGGTTCAAATGGTCCTGGACATGAACCTGAACGAGACCACATCGCTGCCGAGGAAGCATCGCCCAAAGACCCAGGAGGAGCGGCAGAGGTATATCGCTGTGCGCAGACAGGGCGCCTGCGAATGGCACCGCAAGCAACGCAAGAGGGTGTGTTTCGTTCTTTTTGACTCAATATTATCCCCTTCAGAGTGAATATCCTGGCTAACGCCCAATTTTTAGTGCACATGTGTCGATAAGACGAACTCCACCCTCACAACTGCCAAACGGAAGAAGCTAATGAAGCATATTCAAACTTCCCAGCAACATTGTTCAAGTGCTGTCACACCGGCTTCGGCCGGCGATCGATGGCGCAGAACCAATGTCCGCCCATGTTCTGGGCCGCTGAAATCCTCGCCTACGCCACAAGCGTGTGTCATTCCCAACTCCACTTGGCGATGCGACGGAGGCCTGTCATGCACTGATCCCGAATGCCTCGAATGTTGTGGTAATGAGGAACCAATTACCCAACGTCTTCAAGTTGTGGTTCAATCCAGTCTTGACTGCCAACGCCACAAACCATATATCAATCGCGGAACACTGGAATTGATAGAATGGCAGCCATGGGGAGAACCATCAGGCGACCACCGGAGATATACTCTTCTGCCTCCTGTGCGAGAATCGCTGGAACCAGCGTCTCAGACTCAACGCGCGATCCGATCTCGTTTGCAGACGACAACCGGTGTGCCTGGGTCCGTCAGGGCTGCCCAGGATCTGGATATTCATACCATCGCAAGTCCTGGACGAGCGTACTCATCTCGAGATCCACAGTCCTCTCGAGACAATCTGGGAGATAGACCAACTTGGCCGCATCCAGCGAATATCAACATTACATTTACCCATGCTAGCACCAGGGATAGTCGGCCGAACTCGCATCTCTTGGTACGATGCAGCGACAAGCTGGGTATAGATGTTGGCACCATCCCCACTGATGGACAGAGGAGCACTAGAAGTCCGCACGCCCAAATTGACAATCAACCCTGGGAGCCCACGACTAGAGCAGTGTTAGAAATCATGGTTCGCCTAATGTCGGGGACGATATTGCGACTTGCTACATGTCCTTCATCTATATTCTCGCGATCATCAGCCTCATGGCAACCTTCCGCTTCATCTGGAAAATGGGAGATACAACACGCCATTCGCAACAGAAAGCCGTCTCATCCAGAAGCAGGGGAACCGAGCACAGCCATAACATGCCTCCTGATGATCTTGGGATTCTCATTTGTCTCACCAACCCTCTCAATCGTTGCCTCCATCTTCCTATATCGTGCCACCAGATGTTCCCCGTCGTCAAGTAACCTGGCCCATGCCAGGCAAATCATCAGTCGTAAATCCCCTGCCGTTCCTGATCACCGCATAGCAAGAACGCATTGCGCAGTGAAATGACCACGATACCCTACCCTACACTGATGCAACCGAATTCGCTATGCTATGCGTGCGTTCACATAGCGTGGTTGTGGTTGTAAGCAAAGTGTTTGACACCAACCGTCACCCCCAACATTTTCATTCTTTACTTCTCTTACTTTTCTTACTTTCCTCGCCACCATCTCCTATGGCACCCTCACAGGGCACGGTCTGCTGGTATTAGATATTTTGACATTTACCGCCTTCTTTTTTCTATTCTATGTACATAAATAACCCAACTACATCCTCCATGCTCGGTAGTCCACAGCAAAGACGAATAAAATATCATATTTCCTGATCGGATAGGATTCTGTTTCTCCCCTTTCCTTGGGGTTTCCTTTCCCTAGGGCCACAGTAGGCATTCAACAGGAGTACAGGAGTAAAAAGATCAACTGGCAGTTGTCGAAGGCACTACTCTCAGGCCTAACTCCCCAAACTAGAGTTCAATAGCAACTACCAGATAACCTGTGTAAAACAAGATCTATCACAAGTCCCTTGAAACAATTGCAGAAAGATGTCTGATCTGCTATGTATCCCCCATAGTTCACTCAATATGCGAGCAGAGCAATCTGTCCTATGTCGGTGCTTCCATCTTCAGCAAGACAACTGAGCTCCTCTCGATCACGGAGGATTTGATCTATTGTTCTTGCCATGCCAGTTGCATGTAGGATCCTTGCAACGGCCGCATGAGTGCTAAGGAGAACGCGGCTGGGGAGCTCATAGTCGGCATTCTTCGTGAATTTTACAACACGCTCGTTGTTCTCATCCGGCTCGGGAAGCAAACGCATCGTAAGCGAGGGGAAACGATAAAACCGAAGGTAATAGGTGTGCTCCTCATCCTAGACGACCAACTGTCAGGTTGTCCAACAAACATGGCTAGCCTGGTAGGGTACATACCGCTGGTTCAAAAGCGATCTGGAATTTGCCAAATGCTGCATGGATTGGACTTATCAGTGTCATGAGGTTTTGGAAGTCATTGACTGTCTCTACGGAACAATTGGTATGCAAGCGGACATCAGGGAAACAAGTATATATCGCCGCCCAAACTCTCGCTTTTTGACCTTCCTGTGATTAAATTAGACATATGTATATATGGCATAGGAGCAGGCAACACCAACTTCATCACTGGTTCGAAACTTCCCAAGCGCGAAGGGAATGATGTGGGCGAGCTCAGTTTCTGCGGTGTTTTGGAGCAAGTCATCCCGTACATTTCCAGCCGCATGCTCGTGGTCGTACGCTCCAGTCACAAGGCAACGGTAGCCGTCCCGCTTCAAGCACTGCTGCTTAAGCTTGCTCTGAGAATTTCTATCACTGGACCGAGTCATTTGAGATGACACGACATTTACAAGATCCTCAGCACCGGGAAGAGGAGAAGGAGTCACATATGGAGTAGTTCGTGCTCTCACTAACAGAAAATGTCAATAAGAAAAAACTGACATGGAAGTGACTCGCAGCTTTAACGGAGAATCTTACAAGAGAGAAGAATTGCCGATTTCAAATGCTGAGAGAGAATAAAAAGGACATTATCGTTTTCGCAAGTTAAGATAAATGATATCAAGTTTTGCTTGCCTTCTTGAGGTAGATCATCAAGAAAAGCAGTGAGGATACTGATGGTATTATCATTTAGGGACTGTGGTTTATACGCTGATATCTTCATTCTAGCTGTATCTTCCTCGAGTTGTGAAACTGGGGGTGGAGGCGATGCAGATCGACTAGCGGCGTTGAAAAAAGAGTCCACGACATCCTCTGCAGACTCCTTGGTAGACGCCATGGTGCTGAATAGGTGGTTGATATCAGAACAGACGCCTTGGTTATAGTAGTTGTTGTTGTGTTGGTTTGTTCTGGTCAACCGATGAACATTGATAGGGAAGTCGACAGGGAATGCTCAACACTATGCCTGAATAAGCTAGTATGCGCCGCCACCAAACCGCAGTGGACAACGCTAGGCCTGAAGCAGCGGCCGGTAATTATTACAGCCAATCATATACTGGCGTTGCTCAAGCCTCAAATTGTCCCGATTGGGCAATTTCATACCTAGGTACCTGCCAGGTGTGGACAGATACATGTCAACTGTGAATCCACTCCGTGTCCGCATGTCTTCTTATTGCTCTTGAACGAAACATAGCGCTGTTAAATGCCAACATTTGGCGTGGTGCCGGCTCCCCAGATGGAGAGCATATCCATATACGCAGCGTAGAAGCTTCCCTCAATAACCTACGAGAGCAATCCACGGCTCTGGCAACCTCGAGTTCCTCGACTCCATCTCAACAAACACGGGCCCGCAAGCTCAGGCGAAGAGAGCCATTGCTCTGATTGTGGTTGTGGCTAAGCTGATAGCCTTTACCACCACTTATGATACGTTTTCTGGAGGCTTTCTGGCAGCAATCCGGCAGAGAACGACGCGGAGAAAGGCTCAAGAGGACGTTGGAGAGTTGCTGTCACATTGAAATTGTAATGTGAGTTATGACACTACAGATTACATTATGGTTTGAGGGTGTCTCTGCGTTCCAAAACAGTCAGAAAAATCGTCTCTGGATATGCCAGACTCTATCGCAATTGCTTCTCAAGCATGCATACCTGGCACAAACTGACTATTTAGTCATACCTAGCCCCGTTCTTCTCGCCGTGACTGTTGTCGTCGCCCTTATCGCCAGCATGGCTGAATCCCTTTCCCTCTCACATTTCGAATATTTCACTGTAACCGGATACTTCCTCCAAGATGATCCCGCAACGGACCCCGAAGATTTCGACTATGTGTGTTCCCTATCTACTCTAGAACAAAATGCAGAAAGAAGAGGGCCATCTACTAATCAAAACGTAGTCATCAAGCGCATTCGGCCTCATAAACCAAAAGTACGATACAGATGACGACTTCGACCCGAACCGAGAGAGGACCCAGTGGGAGCGTTTCGCCTACAAACTGCGATCTCTAAATACCTACGCAGACAAGCATACGGAATTCAAGTTGTTCTACATGGGTCGGCATGGCGAGGGGTTTCATAACGTTGCAGAAGCACTTTACGGAACTGAGGCATGGGATGTATGTACATTGCATTCGCTATTAATAAACTCATTCTTCGTCCCGCACTTCAACTAATCACCCTCGTAGTGTTACTGGTCCAAACTTGACGGCAATGGGAACATCACATGGGCCGACGCACATCTGACGGAAACAGGCATCTCCCAGGCCCTACGCGCGCGCTCCACATGGGCCACGCAGATGAAATACCACATACCCCTTCCACAATCATACTACAGTAGTCCCCTCGATCGATGCCTACAAACGTCAAAATTAACATTTGGCGACCTAGACCTTCCGTCAGATCGACCATACAAGCCGGTCGTGAAAGAGGTATGCACAGTGTCTCTCACCACTGCCTAGAGGATATGACCAGGATAGATAAGAAAGAGGGGAGAGCACAAAGGCTAACTACACGCGCCCCGCCCCTCGCACAGCTCCTCCGCGAAACCCTAGGGGTCCACACGTGCGACCGCCGCTCTCCAGCAGCGTACATAGCAAAGACCTACCCTAACTACGCCCTCGAGGCCGGATTCGCACCCACTGACCCCCTCTGGGATCCAGACCTGCGCGAATCTGACTCCGCACGCACGACCCGCCTGCGACAGCTTGTCGACGATATAGTCGAGCGTGATAGCGGCGCGAGCATGTATATATCACTGACGGCGCATTCTGGGGCGATCACATCGTTACTGGAGGTTATGGGCCATCGAAAGTTTAGGTTGGAGACGGGGGGTGTGATTCCGGTGCTTGTGCGGATTGTGAGGAGGAAGGAGCCAGCGGAAGGTGGTCGTGGGGTGGTTGAGCCACCGCAGAAAGTGCTGGAGTGTGGAGAGGGTTTGGTCGAGGGGCAGGATGGTAGAAGAGCGGATTTGAGGAATTGAGGCTTTTCGGAACCTTTATTTTTATGTTCACTGTATTTATTATTTTATTTTATTGTATTTTTTAAGTTTTAGTTTTACTTCTTTTCTTGGGCGCGACAGTGATTGCTTGCTTGCTTGGGTGTATATGACACGGTATGGGATGGGATGGGATAACTTGGTGTGGAGTTTTTTACGTTAGATACCCCTGACGCATCGTTTGTTATCGTTTCCCAGTCACCTGAAAGAAAAGCGAAGTGCGTTTGTTTGTTACGTGTAGAGTGTAGACGGAAGCGAAGATAAATTGACAGAGATTATACATTTGCGGCACAGCAGGAATATATTATGCACCTTTCATTGGGGGTTTGCTTCAAGAAACACAGGGTATTTATTTTCCTTATAGAAATAACCATGAAATGACGGAGAGGATACGAACGTAAAATTACAGAATATCCGGTGTCCCAGGCCCTATTCGATCTCTCCCCAGACAGAAAGAAGCGCAAATAAAAATAAAAAAATAAAAAAAAGGGCCGCCGGGGGGGGAAGGGGTCCGGCTCATTAAAATCATCAAAATCCTATAACCATGAAAAGCGCCTGGGGGTGAGAGGAATATTTAAGCAAGAATTTATAGCCAATAAATGAGTAATGCAAGTTCAAGGGGAGCGAGCAAGTAACAGCGCGGGTTCTTGATTTTCAATGATTGAGGAATTAAACTGAAAAAAAAAGTGCGGATAGAGCGGAATGACGTAGCGTATGTAAGGGCGGGATCAGAAACAATCATCTCTCCCTACCACTACTACTGCTGCTTCTGTTGACATATATATTTGCGCTGTACCTCTCTCAAATCAGAGAAGAAATGGCGTGTTTTTTTTGTTTATTTTTTTTTTCCCCTCCCCGGCGATAAGGGGATAGATAGATCAAAAGTCATACAACTCGTTAACAAAAACACAAAACATACCCCGATATACAATAGCCAATGTAGACACCCACGGAGAAAAAGGAGAAGAATCCGAGAAAGCCAGCTCAGTCGTTAGGGTCAGCTATCAGCTCATAACCGCCTTCTGAGGGTAAGACGCGGGCGGCGAAAACGACCGTCGCGGCCGTGAAGAGTGCCAGACACCAGCTGACGGTGCACATGATGAAGGAGTCATCGAGGCGGAAGCTGAGATAGAAGTGGTCGTCGTTGTCGTTGAGGTACGACTGTGGACACGTGTACGTGTGAATTAGATATGGCATGCAGTGAAATATATATATATATATATATATATATACACGAAAACAAGGGTCACTTGGGGGAAAGGGAGAAGATGTGAAAATAAGACAGCATAAAAATAAGAAATAAACCCACCACCAGCGCCATACTAGCACACTGAACCAGGGCGACCAGTACAAGAAACAGCGAGAGGACACGCCATCCAGACTCGCGCATCTGCTTGCCCCCGGTCAGGATGACAATGTACGTCATCAACGTCATGCCCTCGAGCACGACGGCGAACGACATGAGGAACCCGATGGTGCGCCACATGGAGCAAAATTGGCGGTCGTCACCGGTGCAGTCGTCGAACTGAGGGAAGCGCACGCAGGTTGTCGTCGCGATGGGTGTGGTTTTGGAGAAGCAACGGTAGTGGAGGCCGTAGGAGACACCGGCGGACTACGGGGGCGCAGAAGTAAATATCCTTTTCTTGTGGAGGGTGTGGAGGGGCCAGTCGTACCGTTCCTTTCAGAGAACTGATCCATCGTGGCAGGATTATTGACGCCAGCGTCAAGGCGAATGCTGCAACAGCATGTCAGTGAGTGTCAATCAAAAAAAAAGCAGGAGAGCAAGTGCAGAAAACCAAGACATACATGTCAAAAACAAAAACAACGTAGCCGCGTATACAATCGTCTTCGTCACGAAACCTGTATAGTTCCTCCGTCCACCGACGGGCACCAGGTGTACGTCCATCATTCTAACAACAGCAACAGCAGACAGCACAGCAGAGAGTTAAATAACGATGTACCAAAGTGTCCTCTCTCCGCGTAATCGCCGCCGAGTTCAACAGGTATCAACTGAAGAAGTCAACTATTTAGATCGATGGCCGCCCGCCAACTGGTTGGTCAAACCCTTGGTGAAGGGAGGAGTAGCAGGAGTCGCATTCGAGAGGATAGGCAAGGAGGAACGGGACGAGGGAGATACGATGCGACAAGCTAGGCTCCCGTCCGCAATAGCTAGGTAGGGAGAGCGTGTACTCGAAGCGGCGAGCAAGGGCTTTGATATTCAGATGGATAAGAGGGGTCTTGTTGATGAGGGGCTAAGTGAGATAGCACCAGAGGGTTGGCCAGAAGGTCAGCAATGTAACTAAATAAGTAAGGCGTTGTAGTGGGCGTAAGGAGAGAGTAATGGTCCAAAGATTCCAGCTCAGCGGCGGCCAGGTGTCAGATAGACAGCTGGAGATCGATATCGCGGGGGATCCTTCCTTTGAGTCAGCGGAAAAAGTTGGATATTTTATTTGGTTAACTGGGAGGTTTAGTTATTCATTCGGTTGCGGTTGTAAATTCCACGTCCCAACTGGGTAGAACCTTGGATCTAGTCCTTTTGTTTTCAGAGATTGGTGTCATAAATACACAAGACTGACAGACCTCAATGCCAATTGATATGGATCTGGGACATGCAATTCGGAATAGTCTGATAGCGTAGTGGACAAGATAACTCTTCACACAAGGCATGAAAGCCACCGAGGGGAAAGGCTGCACCGCACAAGTGGGTACGATTTCAACCATATATCCCCTTATCGTCTTGTGGGAACCGCCTCGACAGTCATCCTGCCATATTCCTCTAATTGAACATCCGCCTCTTGTTCAAGGAGATGTGTTATAACGTTCTCATGACTGCCCTTCCTCTCTGTCTAGTGCAATGTGCGATCCTTCTTGAATCACTGTACATCTTCCATGCCTGTCTGCTATATGTTCAGATAATACATTGCATGCTGACGACAATCGCCACTGCAGCTACGAATACCAAATTCTCTACAACAGGACACCGACCGTGGCAAGATAAGCATGGCCGTCTATTCCACTCTGTCCCGTAACTCTCCTGCGCTGCATGTGTCTTGACCATATATTTATGCAGGGAGCCGATAGTGCCTCCATCTTGCCTAGCTTGTAGAATGACCCATTCTGCTTCCATCTGTCGCAGGTCGAGGCCACACCTGTCCACCAGATGCGAGATGAAAATGGAGCTAGGCAGACTTCAAGCACGTTTGGAAGCATGGTACTGTACATACATACATACATACATGGAAGTGAGAAAATAAGGCTGAAGAATTCGACTGAGTTTTCTGTGGAACCATTCTGCTATCTACTAGGAGATAGACATACAAAATATGTTCTCCTCTAGGGGTGTGTCTGAAGCATTTTTTGTCCTGGTGTTGGTTGGCGGGCGCTGGGGATGAATTGCGTCGAAGACCCCAGCTAGCACCGAGCGAGCTCCTGCTGGCCATTAATTTTGGACTGATTCAAGCCTGCATCCATGACAAACTACAGGGGTTCCTTTTTGCTACACGCCCTCACCCCCATACTATACTACGGCAGGCCTCGAGGTGCAATGCTGTTGTGCTAGAGGTAGAGTTGGAGGGTAAGAATGGAGTGGGGATTGTGTACTGACAGGATTTTGAGATCGATTCTGGAGATTATTTGGTCAGGGTTGAAATATCTCAGACCACAGAAGGCTGTTGCTTCGTGGGTTTATGTTCATTTATTCTGAGGGGCCATCTTCCGGTTGGATGCGAGATGCCGGGGTGACGTCTATGGGTGCGAGGGGGCCGAAAGATGTGGGTTGAACATGAGACATTCTCTATATTCATAGACAAGTCTATGAGACCTCTTTTGCAGTTCTGGAATGTATTTTGCTGTTGCCATGGGGAGGGTGTGAGTGTGACCTATCCAAACCTGGGCTGAAAGCGGACATAGTTTGGGTCTTGACTGAAGTTTTGGACTTTGGGATATTATCCATCAATAACCCAGTGCGCTGCGCTGCATTTGCCAATTGGGTGAATGAGATAAGATCGCTTCTGAGAAGAGATCGAAGGTCGATCTCTATGTATGTACAGCACAAGCTAATGGATATGAAAAATAAATCACTCCGGAAAAGGGGAAGAAAAGAGTATGTAACTGACTGGTCTCAACGTAAAGGTCTCTTCATTCGCTCTCTTCCATTCATCCATGCCTACCATACCACTCTCCATTGCCATTCACATCTCAGCACCAAGACACAATTTGCCCAAAATTTCGTCTGCCATTCGTTAGGATGGTGTTTTGATAGGCCCTGCCTCGAATTATCAGAGTTGACCCAGCCAGCCTCCACCACTTGCATCAAGCCATACGATACCGGTGAAGACATTCAATGGTTCCCTGAACCGATCCGAGGGCTGTGGTATGTCATTAATGTCTTTCTACTAGCCCGTCGTCAGCCTTGTTTCCCGCAACGGGGCCGATATCCAGCACGAAGCACATGTGCATTTACCTACAACCTACACCCAACTAGCCAATAACTAGGACGGCATAGGCATAGCCACAATTCATCATCATTTGGCAGTACTACGCCGCAGAGCGCAGAGATGACTCGAATGGAGCCCATTCGCCGCCACCAACAAACACATGAAGCATAACCTTCACACCAACCTCACACGTTGGAAGGAGACCAATCTTCCCTTCAAAGTGCGCGCGGGCGTGCTCGTGTGTCTGGCGATGACGCGGTCCAAACATGCTTTTTAACATCCTTAGCATGGCTTTTTCAACTCCCAGCGAGGAAAGCCAGACCAGAAGAAACGCTCCATCCGAAATGCTGTTAACAGCTGGAGGTTCTGACGAATATGCAAGCTGTAAACCAGATGGCAAACCTACGCTGCACTGCACTGCACCAGCACGAATACCCCGAAAAGAAAGCGCGAAGGTGCAGTGGTTTTCCCATCAAGAACAATTTCCCCGCCCAAAGTGGCTTTCGAAGCCATGTACAGTACGGAGTACAATGGACAATGTACAGGATAGAGTGGAGTGTACTGGACATCTGTACATGTACAGATCTGTATATGGAATCTAGCCTGCTAGCTTGGATGCTGGCTGGCAGCTGACAATATCCAACGATAGGTATGAAGCTTGGAGGGGAAACGAAGCAAGTTTTTCTCTTCTTTCTGAGACATCTTCGCTGACATTTTCGCCGATCGTCCACACACTAACACGCTGGGCTACAGAGGATAGGACGCGAAAGGGATGGAAATCAGGTGGTCCCCCCACGATAAGAGCAGTGGTTTGAGTCCTTTGTACACGGAGAAGAGGACTAGTTTATGCGTGTTGATAGAGGCAATATGCAGGGTGTAACTTTCATTTATGCAAAGGCTTCAATCCCGAGCAACGCCGCCAGCTACGCAGTGGTTAGTAGTTACATCGTTGGGCCCGCCTCTTTGGAACCTCAGTTAGTCAACTCATCCGTGCACATATGCTTGAGGGCCTTAGATCATGGGCCCTGCATTGTTGGGAACCACGCTGAAGAAAAGGTTCTTCTCTTCGAGAGAAAAAGAAAACAAAAATTTAGAACCAGTCCATTCATTTTGCGCTCTGCTAGCCGAGCCACCGCATCCATGGCAGGCTGCCCGATCAAGAAGTAACTTAATCTGTACATATATATAAAGTATACAAAGTTAAGAGGGGAAAACACTCGCCAATAAAGGACCATTTCACCCGCTCTCTTCTCTTCCTCTATTGGCTATGATTAGTTAGTTGGTTTAACTAACTAAAGGCTACCCCGAGTCAGACGGAATCCCGTGGGTACGTTTAAGGTTAATAACCGATTATTGATGGGAAATCAACCAGTCGACTCCGGGTATGACTGTTACTGTACAGGTACATGTCCAATATCCAGGTGCATGGGGATGGGCACGATGGGCACGTAGCCATTGGTTTATCACTGCTCTGGTTATTTTTATCATGTGCGTGGAACGGCTACCTGCATCGTCGGCGCAGGACGAGTACGTAACGAGCCCCCGGCTGAACAGCTGGAACTTGGAAGCGGGAATCTGGAGCGGCGGGCTATTGTCCAGATGCTGGATGCTGGATGATCGTAATTATATACTGGGTGTTGGATGTTCTGGAAGTCGAGAGGGGCCAAGCCATATACGTATCGATACTATCATTGACAGCAACCTATATCATACATACCACGAGGAGGACCGGGAACATGTAGAAGTCGGAATCGAAATCGAATCCATAGAATTCTTGTTTCTTTCATTTTCGACCTAGCACATGCAGGTTGACGAGGTTCTTGTGCTGACGAGGGTCCAAAAAGGGTTTTGAGCTAAATATAAGGCGGTGGCTTCTGCTTCCTTTTTCCTCCATCACGTTTTAGATAAAGAATAGCCGAGGAGAAGGCGAGGGAGGGAGCGTGAGAAGCAAATAAATGATAAATGACCATAACCATATATGGGCCTGGCTGGAACCTGTGTCTGTTCTGCTGCATGCAGCCGGTTCGCAAACATCTGGATGCGATTATCCTGTGGCCGGTGGGAAGAATGAGGAATACTAGAGAAGACAGACAGGAGAAGAAAATGGGCATTCATTTCCCTTTTTTGTTTTTGGTTTTGTTTTCTTTTTCTTTATCTTCTTTTTCCCCTTGAAGTAAAATAAATGAATACCCACAACTTTCCACGGTTGTGGGATATAAACAAACCCAAGTCCCCACCGCAACCACGTTTCTCTTTGTTTCAACGTCCTTGATGGTTTGAGAGGACAGGCTCTAGCCCTTGATAGATGCCCCGTGTCCATTGCGACGGAATTAAGAATAATAATTAATTCTTCATCAGTCGGTTGTAACTGCTAGTCACCTTGTATGTACTGTACAGTACATACTCCTCCACCACCCAACTTTGCGTGGGGGAACATCCCTACTGCGTAGATCAGACCGATGAATTCCGCTTTCTTTCTAGAATCCCCCCTGCATTCCACTGTGGATATAAGATTCCTCTGTAATGGGCCGAAGAAAACAGATAGATACCGCGTAGAAGCGTCCGCAGACTCCATAGCAGAACATTCCCCGGGCCTGGCCAGTCGGGGCCCACCGAGCCATCAGAGGTTCCTGTGCATATATTTTCCGCAGCAGAGGTACATGTATGTACACGACACAGTTAGTTGCATGATCCCCCCCCCAAAGCGGCCCTGGTTAAGTAAGACTTCTGGAGCCTCGCGACATCGATCATTCCCGTCTCGACGACGACATCGCCTGCATCAAACATCAACACAACCTCAGCTGCACCAACCTGCACCAACCAGCACCAGTCTGCAGCCTCTCCAACTTCGCCCGCCTCGAATCCCCCTCCGCTCCGCGTCTCCTCGAGTGTGTCCCGCTGTGGCCGGTCAGATCATACATCGCCGCTGCCGCCGTCCCTGGCCTGCCCGCCCGCTCCTCAGGGTGACCCAGGCTACCCAGGCTAACCAGGCTAGTGTGGTGAGTAGTATAGAGTTATGTATCCCTCCCGGTGAACTGACCACCAAACCGGCTCCCGTATTACAGCCCCGATCCCTTTCATCGTCCTGCCCCTTGCCTCGTTGCTTCAGTTTCTCTCTGGAAGCGGCTTGCTTGCTTACTTGCATTCTTGCTCCTAGGTTGCTTTCTGAGGTTACTTAGCCTTTTTTTCTTCTTTCTTTTTTCAACGCGTGCGTGCGGAGAGGGTGAACAAGAAACAGCAAACCAGAGTTCTTCTTTTTTATTCAGTTTTGTGATTTTTTTCGTTCTCTGCTCCCTTATTCGTTTTTCTTCTCTTGAACTAGGTCGCAGAAGGCCGACTTGGACAAAGGTGTGCTGTGCTGTGCTGTGTTTGAAGGAAGAGAAGAATTCAGAGGACGCCGAAGGAATGGAATTATACAGCAGCCCCGATCTCTCTCGTTGCTGTGCTTGACTCGATTCGATCCCATCCAACCACCTCCCCTCCGCTGCCGCCGCCGCCGCCGCCGCCCCATCATCATCATTCCATCGAACCCAACTCAGATCTCCCGACAAACAATCAACCTTAGCCCCTCTTCTTCCTCTACCTTTTACGCCCATTCTCCCTCGGCATCGAGATTCGGGTTTTCGCTCTGGTAGCTTGTGTTTTCCTTATAGCTACTAGTGTTGACGCCGGACTTCTCGCCATTTCTTCAGTTCGAGGTCTGATGGTTCTGATGGTGGTGATATCGAAGCTATTCAAACTAGCTGGTACTCCTGCGACGACTCAATTACCTCTCAGTTTACCCTTCTTCCCGATTTAGCCCCGTTGATTTTATTCTTTTTCCTTTTCCATTTTGCTCTCTTTTTTTTTTTTTTTTTTTTTTTTTCTTTCCCACCTTGGGGCTGTTTCTTTCCACCATTTCTCACTATAATAATACTACTACCCCTTGTCGATGGATAGGAGGATGGATATTATTTCACTCTTATCGCCGCAGGACTCCCCCTCGGGCAAGTCGACTCCCGCTGCTGCTTCTACTCGTGCCGCTGCCACCGCTTCCTCTGGCTCAGCCCCCACATTCGCCCCGACGCCTTCCCCTGTCTCCGCCGCTTCCGCCTCCGCTTCCCCTCACCACAATTACCACAAATCACGCCAGAATTCTAGCAGGGCTGGCATGACCTCGTCGCCGCTTGTTCATCAAATCCTCAACCACACACAACTTCGCGATCCGTCTCCCCAGGATCTCACCCAAGGCAACGGTACACGCACCCCTCCATCCAGCGAGCTGCAGCCCGCCAGAAAATCCTCTACTCCGGGAATAGACGCCTTGGCAGATCTCGCCTCCATGCAACGGCCCCAGCCTCACCGCGCAAATCCTCCGATCAGGAGGAATGCCAGCACTGAAATACACGAGAGTCAGATGTCCCCGTCCACCCTCAACCCTACCGTCAACCCCATTCCGCGAAACCACTCCACCCCTCGACCCCATTTCGATGTATCTGAGGGTCTGAAGGAGGCCAACAGACGGGACTTTTCAAACTCCTCGTTGGCCCCGAACATGCAACAGATGGCCTCAGAGCTATATGCCCATATCCAGCAGAACCGCCATGCCTACGAGTCGCGCGTTAAATTCATTCGTCTGCTCCACCAAGGGTTTGTCGAACATGTCTATCCGCCTTCGTCACCAGATTCCCGTGGGGACCCTCACACGTACGATGTTTTACCAGACCTGCGTGCTGCGCGAGAGGAACTCGACCATCTCTTCGCTATCGGTGAAGATCTGTGGGCTGAGTGGATACAGGACGAAAGTGTGCTGGCGCGTTCGGTTGATGAACAAGTAGGTGTGATGGAACTGTGTCGCCGATCAGTTGATGAGGAGTATGGCAGCACGAAGCTATGGATCATATACGGCGAGTGGATGCTATATCTCTACAACTCCGCTTCTCAACCTGGGGACGCCCCGGTATCTCGCCAGTGGTCTGAAGAGGATAGAATCGTGGCCCAGAAGACCTTTACGTGGCAGTCAGTCGTAGATGTTTGGATGAATGCGGCGGAAGCTACAAACTGGAGAATAAATGATAGCCATCTGGTCTGGGATCGCTATTTGGAACTTGTGGTACGGGATGTGGGCAAGCAACCGTCCCCCGACAAACTTGCCCATGCAAGGGACTTGTTTGTCAACAGACTTCAGGTACCCCATATGACCTGGGACCAGACCTTCCAATTATTCTCTAACTTTATCTCTACTTATTATAACAACCATTACGAAGAGACTATGGTCGACATGACGAATAGGGCAGCGCACGCCAAAGCCTTGTGGAATGCTCGGGAGGTACGAGAGGTGGAGCTTCGGCGAGCTGCTGAGGCTGGAGACAGCGGTACGGAGTGGAGCTTGTTCGTTGCATATATCGAGTGGGAACTGAACCAGAACCGGCGAAAGAACCAATATAGCTTTGACCTAATATGCGCGCTCTATCAGCGTGTCGTCCTGCGCTTCCCCACAGACGTTGGGTTTTGGGAAGATTATATCATGTTCATTGTAGAGGCGTCCATGAATGGAGGTCCACATAGCCACTACATTCCTGCCCTTCCTTCCCTGGAGCGCGCCACTCGACATTGTCCATGGTCCGGAACTCTCTGGTCACAACGTATCCTCAGCGCCGAACGCGCCGGGCGCTCGTTTACTCAGATCGCTGACATCAAGCACAAAGCGACGCGGACTGGCCTGTTGGACACTGGAGGTATTAACGAGGTGATCAAGGTCCACACCACATGGTGCAGCTACTTGCGTCGACGAGCCTTCCAACCCGACTCGACAGACGAAGATCTAGATGTTGCCGAAGTAGGAATCCGCTCTGCGATAGAAAGCATCCAGGAACTAGGCGAGAAGGACAACAAAGCGGTCCCCAACGACCCACTCTTCCGTCTCGAGCGAATTTACATCCGGTACCTAAGCGAAAGCGGAAGCTGGGACAGCGCCCGTGAAACCTTCAAGGGGTTAGTTGCAAGGCACGGGCACAGCTACGAGTTCTGGATGATGTACTACACATGGGAACTTCTCTGCTGGAGCAAATTCACGCAGTCGGACGATAGCGCCAGCGCATCGCGGAGAACACCGAATCCCAGCCTCGCTACAGCAGTGCTGAAACAAGCTCTCCAACGAACGGATCTGGACTGGCCTGAAAAGATCATGTCGACGTACATTGATCACTGCGAGCATTACGAGGATGCAGACGAGCTCCAGATAGCTGTTGTTGGGTTTAGGAAGGCAATGAAAGCATTGACGAAAAGGCGAGAGGAGGAAGCGCTGCAGGCTGCGGCTCATCAATCCGCAGCAGCAGCAGCAACAACAAGCACTGGTCTTTCAGCTGATGTGCCGGCAATGTCAGCGATGGGGACCGGACTCGAAGTCGAGAATGAGACGACACCACAGGGAAGCAAACGGAAGCGCATAGTCGAGGAAGTGGATGTGAATGGGTCAGCGAGCAAAAAGGCTAAAGCGGATGATGACGGCACTCCTCCCAAAAGGGATCGGGAGAATGCCACTGTCATTGTGGAGAATTTACCGTCGGGAGTTACAGAGACCAGAGTCAGGCAGTTCTTTAGAGATGTAAGTTTGCGAATTCCCTTTCTACGATAATATTGCCTCTTGGACAAGGCAAGAAAAATAACATCTAACTAAGCGTCTAAACTAGTGCGGAAAAATAAATTCTTTGAAACTACTTTCGCGAAACGGCAATCAACCTAGGGCGATTGTCGAGTTTGACACACGAGAGGATGCGCTGGCCGCTCAGACGCGAGATCAACGGACATTCGAAGACCAAACGATCTCCGTCCATGTCGGAACAAATACCACGCTGTTCGTCACCAATTTCGCGCCTACAGCTGATGAAGCGTATGTTCGCGATCTTTTCAGTCCGGTAAACGATTCATCTTTACCTAGCTAGGCCTTAGCTTTGATTTGTTGTTTTACTACCCCCCAGCGTTAGTTTCATAGGAAAACTAACTTCGCACAATTCCTTGTTTATTTTTAGTACGGCGAAGTCGTCGATATCCGATTCCCATCCCTTAAATACAACACGCACAGACGCTTTTGCTACGTCCAATTCCAAACGGCCATTGCTGCTCATGCAGCGACAGAATTAAACGGAACCCAACAAGAAGTCGTTGGGGATTTAGCAGGCTCAGCGGACTCCATGAAACTTCCTCTCGTCGTCAAGATATCGGACCCTACGAAGCGGCAGGAGAGGACGGGGCCGACGGAAGAGGGTCGCGAAATCCACGTTTCGAATCTGGACTGGAAGGCGACGGAGGATGACTTGGTGGAATTATTCGCGGCATATGGACAGGTTGAAGCGGCGCGGATTCCGAGGAAGGCTAATGGGGCGAGTAAGGGTTTTGGGTTTGTTGTTTTTCAGACGAAGGTATTTATATACTTCTCCATCCAACCCCCTTATTGAAAATCATGTAAAGTCATATTCGGCTGATTTTGATATCTTTGCTAGGAATCCGCTGAAGCCTCCCTCGCTATGAATGAGCAACTGTTCCGCTCCCGCCCACTGCATGTCCACATTTCCACCCCTACTGTCGCTAAACGCCAAGCAGCTACAATAATATCCCGCGTCGGCGCCGGGGGCCGCTCCAAGTCTCCTTCCATGGAACCCAACGGCGCATCGCCTTCCTCCTCAGCACCGCATGCATCCGATCAAACTGACAGTAATCCCAGCGACAAACACCTCCGCACCCTCGCCCTGATGAATATCCCAGATACTGTCAATGACACGCGCATCAGCGCCATCGTCTCCCCGTACGGCGCGCTTGTGAAACTAATCCTCCGCCCAGACCACCAAGGTGCTATTGTGGAGTTTCTTGACGTTAACGACGCAGGTCGCGCATCACTAGGCTTGGACGGGTATGAAATCGCGCCCGGTCGACGTATACGCGTAGGGAGCGTGGGAGAGATGTTGAAGATGCCGGCGGAGAGGAGGGTCGACAGGATTCTTGTGGGCAAGGAGCGGGAGCAGGAGAAGAGGATGAAGGAAAAGGAAATGGAAAGTGACGCTCTTTCTGTTTCTGCTCCTGGGGCAGCGGGGAAGAGCAAGATGGTTGTGATGAAGCAGTCTGCTGCTCCTATTCGACGACCTGCGCAGCCTGGAGGTGGAGTGCGGTCGGGTCGGAGAGGTGGGTTGGGTGTGAAGAGGGGTGGTGCTTCTGCTGCTGCTGGTGTTGGTTCAGGCCAACAGCATGCGCCCGCACAAGCATCGCCATTGACAGCAGTAATTGCGCCGGCGAAGAAAAACAATGATGATTTCCGGGCCATGTTGGAGTCGTCCAAGTCGCGGAGCCAGGGACAGGATGGAGGGCAGGCGCAAGGGCAAGATGGACGGGAACCACAACAATAACGACAGCGGGTAGCAGTGCCCATTGAAACAAAAATGGGTGTCGAAAGGAGAAAAGAGCAAAAATTTGGCGAAGGAAAAGCAGATTACAAAATTTTTTCTCCCCCTTCCCCCCTCCCAGCCTGACCCAGGGTCCCCGTTTCTTCTCCGATTTGTTTCCTTAATTTTAATCTTTCATGTTTCTCATTTATTTCTCCCCCATTTCGCTCCCATCCTCCCCGTCCCCCAATACCGCCTCACCCAACCAATCCATGCCTTTAATGCCCAATGCCAAACACCAAACGCTAAAAGCGAAAACAAATATGCCCCGTGATTGCATGTACGTGTATATGATATGTCTCCATTTATTGTTTTGTCTTTCTCTTTTCCTCAGCTTGTATTTGGTGTTTTCTTTTCCCCCTTAACTTTCTCTCACTCTAATCTAATCATATATCATCCTCCTTATACACCATTCACACGGATTTAATAGCACCCCTGCATCCTCAGCTCATTCATGTTTTTTGTGCCTGCCTCATGTGTTTCAATTCATATCATATCGCAATAATTGAAAAAAAAAATGGGGGGTTCCCTCAACTTTTGTCTCTACCTATATCTCGCTTCTTTTCGCTCTCATCCCTACGATTCATGTCTGCATCGATGGTATAGCTTGCATAATATTTTGTCGCTTCATCGTGGTATGTAAGTTCCTCCTTCTCCTTTTTCAGCTACTACATGAGCCAGCTGTGTCATGTGTGTATTCGTTCGTCCATCCCTCCGCTTGACTTGCCTTGCCTTGCGCGCCATGTTCATTGCTTTGTGAGTTTTGGTTTTCATAGATAGGGAGTGCCCGTGTGAGCTGAGCGTGGAAATATGAATAAATTACAAACAGAAAGGAAGCACGGGAGGGCAATGGGGAAGGCAAGGCGAGTATATACGTAATATAATGATATAATAATACCAACTTCTTTGTTCATTGATATACGTTCTTCCCCAACTCAATGTTTTCAGGGGTTCATGGATCACATAGCACGTGATTGGATTAGCCGGCTGTTTCGGCGCCTCCATTCCGGTCCGCATCCGGCCTAGTGTGCACGCCCAACCTTCAACTCGAATTTCAACGGCGCGAGACTTAGAAATATCATTCACAACTTTACCCGGGCCTATTGAGAGCTGCAGCTGGCGAAGATGGCTGCTGTATGTGCTTCCCTTATTCCCCAGCAGTTGGCCCGTGCAGGTGAGCTTGAAACTGATCCAATTCCAGCTTCCATCCTATTGCTTGAATTGCGCAGATAATGTATCATTGCCCGACTAACAACCTTCCGCAGCCAGACCACGATTTTCAGCAACCGCACATATATGTAGACGAGCATTCGCCTCAAGCCCTTTGCTACGGGATCCCGCAACCTCATCCCAGCCCTCCAAAACAAAAAACAGACATCTTAAAGTTTCCCAACCCGCCGCCCCAAAAATATCCCATGGCTCCCTTGCCCCGGGTTCCATCTTCGACGAAGACGATGGAGTAATGCCCAGCCCATACTCGAGCACGGACAGCCGCAAACCCCAGCGGCTCACATCCAGGGACGCAGCCGCAGACACAGATGCCACCACAGATGCCACAAGCGAAGCCGACTCCGCCTCCACCGCCAATTCCAAAGTCAAAGTACCGCTCCACGAGCGGGACCAAGACAACCTCCTCCGTGCCCTCGTGCCTTCCCCCAACCGCCGTGCCCGCTGGGAGCGGAAGATGGTGATACGCTCGATCCGGCGACGGGGCCGCCTGACACGGCGTGAGGAGATCGCGCGCACGGAGCGCGAGTCGCTCAGCAAGAGTCACTTCTTCAAAACCAGCGTCAAGAAGCTGATGATGGTTGCGCGGCAGATCGCGGGGAAGAACATCGACGACGCCATCTTGCAGATGCGGTTTAGCCCCAAGAAGGTCGCGAAGGGACGTCAAGGCCCACCTGGAGCTGGCGCGGGATGAGGCCGTCGTGCTGCATGGGATGGGCCTGGGCCGGAACCGGAAAATCAACGTCTCTAATGCGGACGCAGATGGCGACGGTAGTACCACCGCCCTCACCACCACCACTACAACCGAATCCCAAACGTCCGCCAGCCCTATCACCATAACGCTAAAATCCGGCAAACGCAAGACTATCACGGACCGCACGGCTATCTATATCGCGCAGGCGTGGGTGGGCCGCGGCACGTTCGGCCGAGAGCTGGACCATCGTGCGCGCGGCAACATCAATATCATGAAGCCGCCGCATACGAGCTTGACGGTTGTGCTGAAGGAGGAGCACACGCGCATCCGCGAGTGGGAGGAGCGTCAGGCGAAGGAGGAGCGGAGACGCAGGGCGCAATTGAGGGTTTCGCTGCCGGATCGGAAGATCTATGGGCAGCGGCAGTATTATAGCTGGTAGTAGCTTGGGTGGGGAGCGGGGAAAATAGATAGCTGGGAAGGGCTTGTGTTTAGATGTTTTGTCATTTTATGTATGATAGTGGAATTTTTGGTCCTTTTCCTTTTCTTGTCGTCATGATTGTGTGTCAATATATACATACATTGTCTTGCATTTATTTTTTTTTCATTCTCTTTCTGCTTCTTTCGTCTGGGGTTTATCGTTGCGTTTAGTTTTTTTCAACATTTTCCCGCTTGCATTCAACCAGACCATTCCACAATTCGTTCTTCTGTCCTTTCACTCTACTTCATATACTGCGCACAATATAGAGCGATAGCAGCGGAGAAGAAATGAACTCTACAAGGAGACAGACATGAGGTTCATTTCCCCTCGAACCTGCACACCGGAACTTCTCGAATTGATGTTGGGATATGCCATCTCACTCGTCCAAAGTTACCCTTCCCATTTCCCCCATCCCTATAGCACGCACGCATAAACATAATATTCCCTCTTCCTCACGGACACACACACACCGGGGAGATGCTATGCAGCCCGACAAGCTCGCCCTAAGTAACTAAGCAGTGGGGTCCTTGCTTACATCATTATCCAGGGATATCCCCAAACTTGGCCATAGAAAATACGCCCGCGTGGCTTAGTGGTAAAGCGTATCACTAGTAATGATAAGATCCTCAGTTCGATTCTGAGTGTGGGCAGCTTCAAGTATCTTCTGTTTTCTTTTTTTTTTTATTTATCTCAGTTACGTTTTCATTTCATTTCTTTTCGTTTTGAATTCTTGAATCCGGGGGCGAAATCGGGGAGCCATTTTATAAAGGCGCTCGCTGTTCGAGCGTTCAACCTTAGCCCTAATCTGCACAGCATCGAAAACCTACACTGGAGTTTCAGGGGGAGGGGAACAAATCCAATGTTCCGGGAGAGGCCCCTAACTTTAATGCATTCTTCACTCTTAAACCCTGGTCTCAACCTCATGAATATCATAATCATACTTGGTTCAAATACGAGGGAGTCGCCAACAGGGTACCTAAAAAAATTGGCCGGGAATTTCTCCTGAGTCGGCCATACGCTTGTGAGTGAATGGAAAGCTATCCAGGGAAAATCCCGTTCCATCTGGGATTAGGATGGGCGGATCCGGCCTGCATTTTGCTCTTCTTTAGTTCATTTTCATTTTCATTTTGTTTTTCTTTCATTTTTTTTTTTTTTTTTTTTTTTAACAAAAATTGGTGGGGGGAAGCGGGTAAGTGCGTAAATAACAAACGGTGATCGTTGTTTCGAGCAGGGCAAACAGCAAGAACCAGAATCGGGATACGGCGATATCCAGGGTCAATTTTTTCTCCAATCTTTTTTTGTGGGGATGAATCGAATAGCCTTTAGATAATGAATGATTGATTTGATTATAGTGGTGGAGGGGTGGTGAGGCCTAAGGAATATAGTTGTTGGCATCCCTATTGCTCGCTAGAATGCCACGTGATCGCACCTATTTAAGCAGTGCTGCGCCCGCTAGATAGTTAAAATGAACTAACCTTGCACCTCCATCAGTGGTTCTATATTATATATGCAGTGAAAAAGCCAAGGAAGTGAGCGCAGAACGTTATGGAAAGAGTTGTAGTTGGGTTTAAATACCAATGTTGAATTGATAAAATCTCAAAATTTCAATATCTTTTAAGTCGGTATCCAAGATTCAAATCCAAAGCCAAAAGAAAATATCCGTGTAAACAGAGACAGTTTGAATGCAGGGAATACAACACGCAGAGAGATAATAATAACAAATGAATCACTATCCCCGTTATCGTTCTTTCCTAACGATATCAAAAAGGATAGCGGACTCGCTGGGGATAGGTATAAAGAAAAATCGAGACAGAAGAACTATAGTTGTCAAACCACTAACAAAGGATACGCAGATGTCATAAACACAATACGTAACTAACAATTATGCCTCCCTTTTTTACCACCGTAGAATCCAAACAGGGTATAAACCGATGTAATCCAATAGGCCAACGTGAGGGCAAATTCAAAAATACGAAAAACAAAAGAAGGAAACAAAAGAAGTTCAAGAACATAACTAGTTAGTCCCCAATCAAAAATCAACCCATGAACACAACTAATATACCGGAGCGAAGATAAACAGTTCCGACCGTATAGAACAGCAAACAAGCCCATCGCAAACGAACGTGGGGAATGTGTGGGTTCGTAAAGAAAGAAAAGAGCAAACTGTTTTAGAACAACGGCGGAAAATAAAACACCTGAGGGGGAAAAAACAAGAGTAAAATAAACGGCTACCCCACCCACGCTATGAACAAAGACTCTGAGTAGGAATAGAGACCGCAAAATGTTAGTGCCGAAAGGGGGAAGGCTGAAAACAACGAAAGCAGATTTGTAAATAACGTGAAGGTTAAAAGGAAAAAAAAATAAAAGTTAAAATAAAATAAAAACAACAGGAACGCGACAACAAGGTCCGCAACGTTAAAAATAGCCAGAGCACAATAAATGGGAGAAAGAAATAAAATAAAACAAGACCAAGAAACCTCGCCCCCTCATAGCTGCGGTTTGATATACCCTGCCACCCCTTCCCTCACATCGTCGTACGATAGACAAGGAAAGCAGACCGCACGATCCACAATACTCTGAAAAAAAAGCGCCTTTCTCATTTCTTCTTCTTCTTCGTCGTCTTATTAACCGCGCCGTGCTCGGAAACTCTTGAGACACGACGGTTGGCATTGGTGAGACGAACCGCGCGGCGAATAGCGAACTCGAGGGATGCATTGCTTGCATCGTTATCGCTAACTTCAGCATCCATGTCAGCAGCATCGGAGTCTTCTGCGGGGAGCGCAATGCCAGGGTAAGTATCGCGGCGGACTCTGTTGTGGCCAGCGCTGGCCTCTAGGGTGTTCTTCGCTCCCAGAACTGCAGTCTCGGAGGGAAAAGGAGGACGGTGAAGGGTTAAGCTAGTAGCGCGTCGCCGGGGAAGGGTTTGTGTGGGGGAAGATATGATGGGGCCGGTTAGAGGAGTAGGTGCGTCAATGAAAGGAATGAGAGGTTGGAGGGTAGGACGAGGAGCAGCACGGACGGTGCGACTGGGAGTGACGGCAAGTGGGCATAGGTTTGGCAGAATTTCGATGTCAGGGAAGTGAGGAATTTGTTCATGGTGAACGATTTCCGCCAAGTGCGCGCGCAGGTCATGGAGGATTGACAGGATTTCATTGAAGGTCTTATAGGGGCCAACTCGAGTGTGAAGCCATTCAGGGACCGGACGCGGAATGATAGTTGGGGATCTCTTTTTCTTCCTATCCGTCGCCGTCGTTATATCCTCTGTTGGCGTGTTGCACATCAGACTCTTGGCCCCATGTTGCTCCTCGTTACCGTCGTAGTCTGCTTCCCCTATTTCCTCACGAGAGCTGATACTTCGATCGTGATTGATGGGTGTAAATGTCCCAGCCATACTGCTTGGAGATGACTCGCCTGCCTTATGGTCTTCAGCCTTAGCATCTGGGATATTTTCGTCCTCATCGGCTTTGTCATTTTCGTCATCTTTGTTACTTTCGTTGGCCTGTATAGTTGTACGCCAGGTCTCTCGTCGACGTAGCTGGAGGTTGAAGCTCTCCACTCCGCCCCACGCGAGCATGTTCTGGATAGTTTCTATAGCTAGGTCGCACTGGCGGAATGGCCATTCAGCTGTCCGGTACCTGGCCCGTTGGTAGTGCTTCCGGCAATAATAAATCCATACATGTTCCGGAATATTGACAGTGCACTTCTTGTTGCGACCAAAGATGTGAGATATCACTTTACGATAGTGATTCGATTCCGTCGAGCATACCCCCCCGCTGAACTGACACCGTGATTCCGCCCTGAGAGGCTCAGAAATGGAGGCTGGCATCACGTTCCAGGGCGACGCTCCTTGATCCCTGGCAGCTTTTGCGAGGATGACAAGTAGGGATAGCTGATCAAGTTCAAGGAGGTATTAATGATATTAACGAAGATTGAAGTGACTGACATGTAATTATTCAAGGCGCTAATAGGTAAAAAATATGGGAATAGTAGTAGTCGTATGTAAGAAATCTTGAGAGGAGAGTTTGGTAGAAAGTAGAAGAAGTTGAAACCAAGAAAGAGATAGAGTCAGGAAAGTAGCCCTTTTATGCGTGTAAAGCTAGAGACACGACCACACAGATCCTCCGGTGATAGAATCTGAAAACTTCCAGCATACGAAAGGTCGTGAAGAACCGAGTTTGACACACGGGACCGGTGTGAAGAGTTGCGATTGAACACAACGCGGGATGAGAGTGAATTTTGCCTGCCGGTTGTCTAGATTTCGAAATAGCGGCTGATTGGAATAGTTTTGGATTGTTAGTCTTCAGCTAAGGTTTTGGCCCGCGCGGGGAAGATCTAGAAGAGGAGCTGGGTGTTGCCGATATGTAGAGTGTGAATGATGGAGCCAAACATAGAGAGAGTGACACTGAGTATAAAAGATATTTCGAGGGGAGGAATGAACCAAGGCAGAAACACGGTGGGATCTGATAAAGTGAAGGGAGCGTTTGCTCACAATCAAAGAAATCGTCCCCCACCCAAGAAAAGGGCAGCGGGTGAGGTAAAGATAGAGAGTTGAAAGAGGTTTCATTTTCACTCTTAATCCCACTGCAAGGATGAAGGGACGTTCCAGACGTTGAAAGCCCTAAGCCACCAACAGTGAAACGGGTTCGTCATCTGAATAATACCCATATTATAATCAAAAACGAGCTTTGCGAGAAAAGTCATGAAACCTTAAGAGCTTATGATATGGTTGCTAATGTTTGTATGAAAACAAAACGAACCAGGAAATCATGGGAGTATAGACAGACCCGTGTTAAGTCAAGCGGCAGTTTCCACTTCCTCCGTAATGGAAGGATCGAAAAGACCATTTCCTGCCTTTGCGATAGGCTTAAACAAACCCCGCCTGCTCACTATCGATATGCGGTTATTTCTGGACTGTTTTCATCAAAACATTTTGACATTCCTGACGATTAGCCCAGTATTGTGCACAGAAAACATGGCATGAATTCCATGATATTAGAGGAGTAAGCTGTGCTTGAGCCTGCTCATGGTAATTTGTATACTTGAACTTATTTGTGGAGCGGACGTGGCCGCTGAGCAGTAAATCGATCTTCGATCAAATCCGCCCCTCCCCAGTTAGGGAACTTTCCAAGATAGTGGTCCTCGAAGGGAGGAAAGGAAAGGAAAGGAGAAAGGGAGCCAGTAGTTGCGACGATATCAACCATAATCGAGCCAGATGTGTGGGAAACAGGAAAGCAACAAGAGCGAGATATATTATAGATGTGGGAAAAGGAGCTGGTAACGAGAAACCCAGATCAGATAGGTAAGAAGTGATGACATCAGAGCTTGGTGATCTGATATCGAGAAACAACGGACTAATTAACTGCCAAAATATTGTTCGGACAGTTGTTGAATAAAGTGATTGAAATTGGCACAACGGGATATTGCCGCTAGTGAAGATATGATACAGCATGTTTGAAACAAAAGACAACATAGAAAGCGGACAGAGATATGTGTCTGTCTCTGTAAGTCCTGTCAAACCAATTCGTTTGGCATGTCTTTGCCGGCATCAATCAATCAGGAGCAACAGTTTGATGTTGAAATCGAAGGAATGTGATGTCGCATTAAGTTGATCACATGACCATAACTAACAGCGGGCGGATCAAAATTTGCTCCCAAAACCGCTCGTTGCTATTTCGGCCCAGAGCTGTTGTTGGCTATCTTGACCGAAGCTGCGAGTGGATTATTTGGAGTGTCGATAAGATGATCTATGGATACTTAGAATATAGAATAGATTTGGGCGCCCAAGGCTCCCAGCTTGACTCCTTAAACTTAGCAGTAGTTAAGTTATGCCCTAAAGTATGTTCGCCTTCGATACTTTTGCAGCAACATGTTTGAAATTGCTTGAGGGTTTGGCGAGGGGTATTCACTGTGGTTTGCATTACCTTGAGCAGGGGAAAGAAGGGGAGAAATAAGATGAAGGGCCGAAACTGGAAGAGAGTGAGAATGGATGATAATATCAAAATCACAATGTCATCGATGATTTGCAGATAGGCGGCTAACATTCTTGCCTGACTGAGACGATCAAGAAATCATAACGTACATTTATACATCAAGGCTTTGCGTTCCTGATCAAAATAGCTGTTGATCCATACTTATGGAGGACCTCAGTGTTTAATGGCACTTCGGAGGTCAGTTTCATGATTTGCATGACATTGAGGATTGCCCAATTCATTAACTAGCAAGTGGAAAGGGAGGTCTCATCCTTGCGGAATTTCTGGCCACACAATGAGAGATAGGTTTCAATGGGCTCACTTGGATCTGGGTGGAGGACCAAATTGCATACTTGAGTTTGCAGATATGAATATTTTTGCGTCTGCTGGTATTTCACCCGGTTTCCACTCAAGTTCGGGTGACGAATAGCCGTATCGAAGGGACGAATCTCCCAATCCGATATCTCCAGCAGTGCGGAGTAGCTGGCCCACATATATTGCACGCCGCTAGCCACTAGCCAGATCATAACAACCAACCACGTTCAACCTCTCTCTTCCACCTTCGCTTAGTCAGAGCTGACTGAGATTCCCGTCCGCGCTGGAACTTCCAACGCCCAACATCAACATCTAGCACAACACACAACAACTCTCTTCTCCTGTCAACAAAGCTTCGATGTAGCTGTATCCCTGTGGCTGCTGGAAGGACGGAGCCTGCTGCAGGCTGCTATTCGTCTATTATCCCCCTGTTATCGTCTCTGCAATATTCTTTGTTCCTGACATGGAGTATTTGTGGTTGTGCTCCAAGGCAACACCAAGATCTGTCGGCGGCGCAACAGAAGCAGAGCTTCCGCCTGCCGGGCTAGCTCTTCACACTTGGAGTTGTTTCCTGTTCGCTGGGCGATGATTTTGGGTTACGCAGCTTGCGAGAAGACAGCTGCTCATCCCTGCTTTTCTCTCTTTGCTTGTTTTCGTTGAAGCAATCGATCGTCTGCTGTATTCTTTCCGATGTTTCTGTATGCCTGTCTCAAGCACGAAGAAATACAAGGAGGATTGATTTCTGTCTCCCAGAAAATCCTCGTTTTTGTTATTGCAAATGGCTTCTCATTTCTCGCGTCCTCGAACCTGTGCAATTCCCATCATAGACCCCTCTGGCCAACTAGTTTCTGTGGACAGTGTGAATGGAGTTTCGAGAACAAGCCCGCCTTCACATAGTCATCCAAGGACTCAAACAAATGGGGTTCCGTCCACCGCATCAAGTAATTCTCCACGACAAGATGTCCCTGTTCAAACTTATTCAGCTGGTTATACAGCTCCGGCATTGAGTTCAAGGGTCCAGAATACCCCTGCTGGATTCCAGGGACAACAACTCAACTACCTTGAACGAAGAAGGGAGGCATTCTCTGTCGATGAATCACACCACTTCTCTCTCAACTCACAACTCCCGGCATGGCCAAGTCAAAGGTCTATTTACAATGGCACCAACCAACCTGCAGGTCGCTCAACCACTTGGAAGCCAGATGTATATGCTCGTAGCTATGTTCCGGCGTATCTCATCGCCATTAACCGATCCCCTGCGGTTGATAGATATAGCACGCAATTGAAGAGTATCGATTTTGCGTCATACGTTGCGAGGTTTTCAGGGACTTCGTTTCTAGAGCCGTTACCTGTTGAAAATTTACCAACGCTCAAGAGCGTGCCCGTGTCAATCTCCCGTCACACCAGAAATCTGTCGCCATCATCTTACCTTTATTACTTTGACGAATGCCTTCTCTTGGAAGGGATGAACTATTCCCAGGAGTTATCAGGACGCAGTCTCTATAACGTCATACTTACTTTGACGGACGCCAGACAGAATCTTTATAGTCTCCATGTACCTGGTCTTAAAGATGGCGCACCAAAAGTTGGCCTGGGAGATACTGTGCTCGTGCGACAGATAGTCCCTTTCCCCCAACTTGCCCAGCAAGGAGCTGAATGGCTGAGCCATAACAAGACAAACCTCACCGGATCCATTGCGCCTGGCTTTTCGGGTCACCAACTTCACGCTGTTGTATGGGGGATATCTATGGCAAAGGAAACAATCATCATCAGGATCGATCATCTTCTCCCGACATCTCGACTCTGCAATATCCAATTTACTGTCCAACCGGATCTGTTCGTGCCGCTCTGGAGAGCTGTTGTTGACGTCACAGATGGCAGGCTGTGGGAGCATGAGGATGTCAAGGCTGAAGTTGCCGGCTCCATTGAGAACAAACGAAATTGGCTTCGTCATATGCTCTTTCCAGAACCCAGTGATGGTGTTTTGCAAACCATGCTGCCCAAAGGAGCTTTCGAACATAACTGGGCAGATAAAGACTTGAATTATCAACAGATGAAAGCAGTCGACTCTATAATCACTCGCAACTACGGTACTATTCCATTTTTGATATCTGGGGTACCAGGGTCGGGCAAAACGAAAACCGTGGTTGAATGCACGCTGCAACTTCTACATCAAAACGATAAAATAAAACCTCATATTTTGCTTTGTGCTCCCTCCAATCCAGCGGCCGATACTCTAGCCATGCGCCTAGCTAAGCACCTGCAGCCCCATGAAATGTTCAGACTCAATGGATGGTCGAGGACGTTCGCAGAAGTTCCTGACCAGCTGTTACCCTACACACATTCGGAGAATGACCTTTTCTCAATGCCGGAGTTCAAAACTATGATGAGCTACAAAGTCGTTGTGACCACCTGCATGGATGCACATATACTTGTTAGGGCACGGTTGTCTAATCAAGACCTAATGAAATTGGGGTTCGAGATGTTTAGTTCGATCTCACCAGGGATAAAACCGAATCCGCGGGATATGCTTCACTGGACTGCTCTGATCGTGGATGAAGCGGCGCAAGCGACAGAGCCAATGGTTTGTATCCCACTGTCGGTGGTTGCAACGCCATTATGCGTCAAGGAGAACGTTGACTCCTCAAACACAAAGTCCAGTTTACCATTATTCATCATGGCAGGAGATGAGCATCAGCTTGGACCCCGAGTTTCGAATACCAACACGGCATTCTCAGTCTCTTTATTTGAGCGCCTATTTTCTCTTCCCATCTACGCAGATCACCCACTCTCGCGCCGTAATGCCGGACCATATAAAAAGCTAACGCAAGAAATGCTTCCGATTCCACGACCAGCATTCACCAACCTCACTCGCAATTATCGGTCTCATACATCCATTCTCGCCATGCCATCCGTTCTGTTTTACAGCGACACCCTCATCCCCTCAGCTACTCCAGCACATCCGGATGGGCCTGTTCCATCGTGGCCAGTCTGGAAAGCACCCCATCGGTGGCCAATACTATTCACCTGTAACACTTCCCCCGATGATGTAGAGGAAATCCTCCACAGTCCAGCCGGTAGCGGCCTTTTCAACCAGGGCGAGGCCCTCAAAGCACTACATTTCGTACAGTCCCTCCTCGATCACTCCAACAGCCTAAGTTACCCCTCTAATGCCGCCACTTTAACTCTCACAACAACCCCAATGCGGCCCATCACTCAACAAGAAATTGCGGTAATAACCCCTTTCCTGACCCAAGTAACCCACCTCCGACGCCTCTTCCGCGACCACAACCTCCACTCCGTCAACATTGGCCCCGTCGAGGCATTCCAGGGCCTTGAATCGCGCTTCCTGATAATCTGCACGACCCGCACGCGCGCCGAGATGCGCTTTATTCAGCAGGACCAGTCATTCGGCTTAGGCCTGGTTGGCGAAAGACGTCGATTCAACATGGCCATGACCCGGGCGAAGGAAGGGTTGATCGTAATCGGCAATCCGGATGTGCTGGTTGGCGTGTCGAAAGATGAGTCGTGGCGAGCTTTCCTTAGTTTTTGTGCCAGGAATGGGTGTTGGGATGTTGATGAGAGTAGTGAAGATGCGGGCATGAAGATGTGGGCGTGGGCAGATAGGTTGGCTGGTCATCGGAGGCCGGGGCGTGGGAATGTGAATGGATATGGCAATCGGGGTGGGAGTGGGAGTGGGAGTGGAAATGAGAATGGGAACGGCAATGGGAGCGGCAACGGGAACGGGAACGGGAACGGGGTTGCGGCGCATGCAGAAAATTATGAAGAGGAGGACGATATACGGCTTCAGGGGTATGTGAGCCGTTTGGAGCGGGGTTTGCTCTATGCGCAGAGCGCAAAGGAAGGTTATGACGGGGTCAGCGGGCCTGTTGATGGGGAGAATTCGGGTGATGCTACAGGCAGACATTATCTAAAGGGAGGCCGGTGCGGACAAGAGAAAGGGAAGGGTTATTTGGGTAAGGAATGGAATACGGTTGATGATTATGATGCGGCGATGTGGACGGCGGGAATCGCGGCTGAGGAGGTGCTACGGGGTTCGCTTGATGACTGACTCTGCTCAGTCCGTTTGTCATCTTGCGGATAGAGTACATCTTCCCCTTCCACTTCTTCATTGCTTTCCTTTATCCCCCCCCCCCTCATTTTCCCTTTCTTCCCTATCTGAACTTTGTTTCCTTAAATCGCTTTTTTTGGACCTTGCAAACCCAAGGAGACAGTCCATTTGAGGGCGGCAGTGTATTAATTAGATGTTTTCTTCATTTTATCATTTTGTCTTTGGGCTTTTCGGAATGATCGCCGTGGGGATAGGCGTCAGAATGAAGATGGGAGGAAATTTTCGAAATGCAGAACGGAAGATAATTCGAAACCCAAAAAAAAAGAAGAAAATAGAATAAAAAAAGAAAAAACGAAGAGCGAAACGAGCGGGGGGGGGGGGCGCGGCGCGGCGGGCGCGCGGAACGGGAAGAAAATGAAAAAGAAAAAAAATGCAATAAACAAAACAACAAAAGATAAATAGAAAATAGAAAAGTAGATAAAAATAAGAAAAAAAAAATTGGAAAAGGGAATAAAAGACCTGAGTCGAGGATTTTCATAAGATAGAAAGTGCCCTGTAGCTTCTTGCTATGGAATAACGCTTTGCTGCTGGGTTAGACATATAGCCTAGCTATCAGCCCGTTATATTGGCTGAGAATCGTATTTGTATATATACCGACAGCTAGCTATCTATTACATGTTGGTATTTCTCACTGCACAACCACTGGTTCTAGACACCAACATGGAAGTGTACGTCATACCTAGACGCCATTCATACTATTTATACAACTGGAGAAAAAAAGACACTCTGCATACCCGCCACTCTCAGAAAAGAGAATGTATAACCTGAAGCAGCCGTTGTTGAATCAGCTGGAAGCAGCCACTATTCAACTGCAAAGAACATGTTGAGAGGCATTCTCATCGTTATCAGAAGTGAAGGGTTTCAATCGCTTCCACTCCATTCTCCCCATCTCGTACGAAGCAGCAAGTGGCCACGCCCACATCATCTGTAGTTGCCATAAGCTCCACGAAAAGTGGGCAGGGAGACCACGACAATCTGCGGATGGATGAAGACCTGCACCGCCCTGGCAGGCAGCACAGACATGTGGCTCCAGTCTGCCGTAAGACTAAATCAATATGACATCGATATATAATGTATGTGCTGTACATGTCCTGGATCCTGAGTTTTCCTGTAGAAGTCCGTCGTGGGTAGAACCTTCAACATCGGAAGGGAAATATTGAACCCGGCACTGGTATTTCTAGATTAATATACCGCTCGACTTTTTCTAGTGCTGTAGGGTTGCCCATGTGGCGTTACTGAAGATTAACCTACTTACCGCTGATGGGATCCTCCAACTCCTGAAAGGCGAGAATCCGACCTGAATTCCTCGGGAACTTACACTTTTCAGAGCCAACACGATGCCGAGGGAGGGATAGCATTTATGGCAAAGCTGGTGCCATTGTACCTAGCACAATGGAAACAGTTTAATGACAGAAGAGAGAAGTGCAGGGATAAGTGCACACTGTCTCCCCATATTGAAGCCGCTTGGTGCAGCAGAGACAAGAGATTGTACCCACAAGGGGCTGGACAGATGGAATGCCAGGAGAAGAGGAGATTGGGCTTGTAGAAGATACCTGCATTCCCAACCCAAGGGTACACTGAGCAGGGCTTGAACGCAGTATTGAAAGTGGTTCTAAACTTTCGGCTCAAATCCCAGGATCCTAGGGTCTAACTCCACATCAAATTAAGGATGTTCAATTTGAATCACAGGGTAATCTCAGGCAGGGCAGATGTACACAGAATTTTGGGACAATGGCGAAGCTAGACATGCGCCGTCTGACAAGTTGGGAGACGGTGAGAGGCATGATACCTAACCATATCTCATTGACCTGGGCTGTAACCTTAAGAGTCCATAACAGGATGTGGATTCTCCATTACATCCGTCCTCAGGGCTCAAGAACCGTCAGGGCAAGGTGAAGAATAATAAGAGGGCACATTGGCCTGACCATATTTGGCAAATGGTCCCCAGTTTGTTGATATCCTGACCTTCTGAAGAAGCTAGGAGAGGGGGTTGAGGCAGTAGAAGATGGAGAAAGCAAACCCCTTTGCTGTTCAAGAAGAATCAAAAGATCAATAGAACAAACAACTGCCCCCCACAAGCCCATGGGAAAAGCAGGTATATGGGGATGGATGAGCATGTTCAGGGTCGAACAGATGTGTGAGATGGTTAATCTTCTCATTGTGTGGTTGGAGCTAAATTACATACAATTAAAATACAGGCAAAGGGTTCACCCAGCCACCAAGTCGTAAACTCATCATGTGCCCCAAGTTTGTTGAGCCATCAGCCCTCACATCATCAACCTCCTCCAAGTCTCGGAGGATTGTGTCTATATATTCGCCTGCGCCGCTAAGTTTCATAATCTTTGCAATGGCTCGATGGACACCAAGGAGCCGAGCTGATGGTGGATCAATGTTATGATTGGGACTAAGGGTGAGTGTGCGAGTAACAGGGAACAGCGGATCACGTAGAAAAGGGCTTCTCTCCATTGAATCGATTCTGTACTCGTACGGTTTGCTTGTTGGTTCAAAATATATCTGGAATTCACCGAACGATCGATGGTGATCATGTGTCAAGGTAAGAGCATTCAACGGGCTGTCGATCTTCGGGCCATCAATGAGATGAATAACACCAGAGTCAAACATATTTAAAATCCGGAGTACATTCTTCTTTGAGTCGCTCTAGGGCTTTGCGTCAGTTATTCTAGTCAGAGACACAAGGTACATTCACTGCAGACATACCAGATCATTGTCCCGGGAAGAAACCGTAGTTAGACAATGGGGCAAAATGTGAGCAACCTCCAGATATTGAAATCGGTCACTTGATTCGTTTTTCAATAGATTTCCGTCATCATCCTTGCAATCTTCCCCATCCTGCTTCCACCGCTTGCCGGCTTCGCTTTTATCAAACTTCCGAGAAACCACACACCGGTGATGATCACGCACGAGACAACTTTGTCGTAGAATAGATACACGTTGTGTCGTTCCAGTAGGTGTGGATGCCTGTATCGAGGACAATGACCTTGGCGTTGGTTGCGGGGTCTTCACAGAGGAAGCTCTGACTAAATTATTCGTATTAACATATGATTCTGGCGGTGGGGAAGTGTATACTGATGGCATACGTGGAAGAAGGAAATTCTCAACAATGTATTCAGCAAAACTTTCAATGGCGCCATTGGCGTTCTGTTTTTGATTCTGATCCCAGCTAGAGAAACCATCGAAGAAGGACAAGACAACGGTAATGTCAGAGTCAATTGGATTTGCTACTCCTGAGCATAGGTTTTCATAGATGTGTGAGAAAAAGAACAAGAGAAATGCATCTTTAGAAGTAACATGCTCAAATGTGGCCTGGATAAGTGCTGCAGGTTTGTAACCAGACTGTATTGTCCGCTCCAAGCCATAATGCTGGATCAGGTATCTGAAAAGGGTTGTTGCCGCTTGACGTTGTTGAGGAGTTAGCGAGAACGGTTGCGAGAAGTCCAATACCTTTTCTAAAGATGACTGATGCCGATGCAAAGCCATGATTGATAAAATCAATAAAGAGGTTGTAGTAGGCTCTGCGTGAAGAAAGCGGAATGGAACACTGTCTGTCGGCTTCGTCCGTATTTGGTCGCGAGCTATGTAAGAGGCGGAGAACGACGTCTGTCGGAAACAATTTTTCCGCTCCGGTTCCCGCCGTATTTTTATCCCGACCACAATACAAAATTCAAAAGAAATGATTCTTTCCACCACTGGCATTTGTAGATTAAACAGTGAGAAGTAGCTAGACTCCCCAGGTCATATGAAGCAATTTTGAAGAACCGTTGCATTCTTATTTGATGAACAACTGCTGGTCTAAGGAGGATTGCTGGCCCAGGAACGATCACTGACCCGGGGAAGATTGCCAGCCCAGGTTGATTGATTTATTCAAAGACTGCCCCAGCCGCCCCTAGGCAGCTATGTAGCGCACTACTATGTACTGTACATGAGTTTCTGCTTTTTTCCTTGGAAATTCAGTTATTCTTGCTTATAACTTTCAGTTGGGGCTGGTTATTTCTGCAAGAATCACTTCTTTTCCACTTGAGCTTCCTCTATCCACAGTCTTTCCATCAGTTCTGTACCCCTGCCTTGTTAGGTCTTCCCTGACCCTCCTCAACTTCTGTCTACTGGTGTTACACTCGCATGGGAGTTATATTGGAGTACTGTGGGCGGGGCTGCCTGGGATTGATCCAGGAGACCTGTCCTGATCATCATCTTTGCTGCTTGTACCGCCATTGACAAGCTACAGAGGATGCGTTTGATGTCCACACATGGAGGCTTGCCTGCCCACATTCAACGTCATTCTTCTGCCCAGTTCCAGCATTCCAGGAGGATGTGTCGCACGATCCGCAGTCCGTAGCCGCATTGGCATTCATCGGTGTCAGCCTTACTGATGCCATGAAGATACGCACGGAGGCCGACCTTGCCTGTACTGCTTATGATCATGTCTCCAGGGAGGGAATGTTTCCAGGAGAGCGATGCAAACGGTACGAAGAAAGGACTGCAATAACAATTGGCTCGCGCCCAAAGAACAGACCCATTTCAGGAAATCCATAGCACCTGTTTTTTCACCACAGCAGGAACTGAAATAAATTCAGAGCCATTTCTGTAGCACGAGCTGTACTTCCATCTCATTGTTCTCTGGTTCCCTCTTGCTCTCAAGATGCATAAACACCATACACTGGTGTCATCCTTACAACCACTCACGAACTAGCGTTGTGAACCCGACCCACGAAAATAACACGCTCGCACTTAGGGGGGCCATGCCCAAGCTTAACTAAATCTAGTTAAGTAATTGAGGCATGTTCTCCACTATAGGCGCGCCTAAGCGCCCCTAAAAACCCAGGAACCTGTTTACCCCCACCACTTTTTCAACCCGACCCGCGAAACTCTGTAACTTGTTCAAAATCATTATATATCCTCTGCAGCCTCTCCACACATATTTTGTTGCACAGTTGGGTGATTATGAAGCTCTCAATACGCTTCTATCTGATTAAAAATATCAATATAATTTTTATCAGATCACTGAAGCTGAAATCTCTGACAAATTTGTCACTGAAGAGACTGATAAGAGATAGAGACAGACTGTTATAATATCTTCTTCTATTCTCAAAAAAGTCAGTGTTAATAATCTCACTACTATCTCATTACTGTATAAGTAGTTTGAGAAGACTTGACAATAATAGAATCTACAGTAGAAGACTCTTATCAAATTTATAAAAGCTCTGAATAGATAAGTGAAAGAGAAGAAATAGCTCATTAAAAGGTTAAGTTTGTAAAAAGCTTAACTAACCCTTTGACTAATAAGCAATTCTATGAGCCCCTATTCGGCCACCACTGCCCACCAGGTAGCGGGGACCCAAGGTGTGTGGGTTCAAAACCCACAAGAAGAAAATCAATAGTAATAAATTGAAAAAAAGAAGATAATTGAACTTTGAAAGTTCTAATTTTCAATTACGCAAATGAGTAATAGTATTGCAATGCAGTATATATAACACTATCAAATATACCATTTATATATTTAATATATGCAAAAAATAGTTTATAATGGAATTAGATTTATAGCTTATATGGTTTCTACACTACGCCGCAACTAGCAGTTACAATGTATAGATGATGGAATAAGTGACCATGACCGTGTTTGACCCCGCGCACTACACCATCACGGCTCATGAGTATATATATCACTTTGAGTGCAACCATTTGATCAAGAATTACGCTAGATTTTGCGATAGAAAATTTAATGGTCATAGTATTATTTTATCATATTTATTTGATGACATAACTATTTGATGATTGATCAATGTAGTTCATCGCTTTTTTATTCATATTACATTCCGCGATATGATCTACAAGGTTTCAAAAGTTACTATCAACACTTCAACCTCATGCGTTTATAATGAAGGAAAAAAAAGTGAAAATCTATTTATTTTAACTCCTTTAATAGTTAATACTTCAATTTTAAAGTTAAAAATTAACTTAGAAGCTACTGCCTACATATTTAATAAACAATATTTATATCTCTATATTGAGATTGAAAATTAATAGTTTATATTATGTAGATTAATTGATAATTCATCAGCCGGGTCCTTCTGTTCGTAAGATAACATAGCACTATGACCACGAAGCTATCTATAGCAAAAGGTCAACGTAACCATTTGTTAAATGGTTGCGCTCATAGTGGTATATATACTTGTGGGAGTGGTGCTGTGGCCCGATACACTGCAATCGAAACTACAATTTAACATATATAAATTGAATATAACATGATTGAAAATAAAGTTATTTAAATATTGCACAGGTACTTTATTTTTATTAAATTAAAATTATTTTAATTCTTTTTTTTATATTGATAGATTTTAATACTTAACTCTCTTTAACTAATGATTAAAAGATATTCAAGTTAATTTTGAAAGAATTTTTTATTTGTTAAAGTTTTATATTTTTCAATTATAAGTTAAAATTAAGACTTTTAACTATATATTATATAATTTTAGAACAATATAATTTTTATAAAAAGTTAAAGAATAACTTAGTTAAGAAACTATGTTAATTTTAACAATTTATCGATTTATTATTCAGTGCAAAAACCACGCCGCTGGGGCCCTGTCATTCTCACACAATATTTACACTTAGGGTCCTGATTAGTACATTCTTCATTATCGCGACAATAGTATGTTGTGCACAATAGTGCTGGGGTACGTGAGAGAATGTTAATATTTTTTGACTTCAATTTCATAATATCACTTGAAGATTCCGATTCATCTAAAGTAATACTAGATGAAATCAACTCTTGTGATGGATTCCAAATCTCATTTTCATCAACTAAAGAATCAAAATTTATCGTTCCAGATAATAGCTTTAACTCATCTTTATTTAAATACCATTTATTTAGTCTTATATAATCCTCTTTAGAAAGCCGTTTATAATCAATAACTTTATTATTTTCATCAAATGATCGCAAAATCCCTTTATTATCAAGGTGAAAATATCCTGTCATTTTACTTTTCATTTCATTGATGAAAGGAGATAATGTATTCTTTGAAGCTATTTGTGGTTTCTATAGCAATTGTATTTTAGTATAAAGATTATTGAATAACTTTGAAAACTTTTTATTAGCACTTACTAAAGTTCCTTGAGCTATGGCATTTAAAATAAAACTAAAATTGATAAAAACCAATTGATAAATTTTCATATTGAACTTTAATATAGAATAAATAAAAGGTAATAAACTATTTAGTATTAAAATAATAGATTGAAATTTAATTTAAAATATAAAATACGAAGTCAAGTACCCACTTTATAAAGGATATATATTATTTATATTTAATGCTTTGAACCTTTCCCCATTTCTCCGAAGTATAATTTTTAAAAATAAATAAATCTATACTATATACTATTTAAAGTTAATAATCTTAAATCAATAGTAAAAATGAAAATATGTAATGAATATATAATATATTTATCAAATAGTTACTATAACAATTTTTATAAATTTTATATACAATTATTTTTTAGTTATTTTTACTTTATCAGTTCTATTTTATACTTATGAAAATAATATAGTTTGATCTACTGCAGGGTAAAAAAACTTCTTTATCACCAATACTATATTGATAGTTGAAAGGACAAATTGTCGAATTTAATCCTTTTAATAATCTACTATATCAAGTCATTTAAATCAATATAATTCACACTATATTCTTGTTAACCTTACTATATGATATTGACCTCTATTCATATTAGTAGGCCATTAAGACAAAGGAAATTAATCATTACTTATCATCTGTAATATCTACGAATGAGTGCAACTGGGGTGGTGAGATGGGTGGCTAAAGTAACCGCTGTAGGCCGGGCCACACCACCGACCGGTATCTATACCACTATGAGCGCAACCATTTAACAAATGGTTACGTTGGCCGTTTGCTATGGAGAATCCAGTGGTCACAGTGCTAGCTTACCACAATATATTTGTAAACAGCCGCGATTTATTTCAGCAACCACTACTGGTTCTCATATATTTTTATTACCGTTACTTTAAATGTAATTGTCACCGATATTTCTTATATAACTAAATTTTATATAGTTATACAGGATAATGCAAATACTCAGTATTAATGGCTGTTCTTACATAGGCCATATTCAAAGTGATAGAACTAACTTTTCATCTTTTCAAATTCATCACAGTACTCAAATAGCGAAGATAAATACTATATAAATAGTATAGTAAGAAGGGACAAGAGATAAGGCTAAAGATTGCTGACGATTAGATAATTACGAGTAACTCATAGTTAGTTAATTAATTAAACTCTCTGCAAGTAGGAAATGCTCTACGGACCACTATTACACACTTTGATAGTGTATACACTACGAAGTGTGCTCGAGTTGATATATAGATTGGCCTTCGCGGCTGAGGGAAAATATAAAAGGAAGTGAGGCAAGATTCATGACAAACCTACTACCCTTTTATTATATGTAATTAATTATATGGTGTTAGACTCTATTTGTGGTAAAAAGGTAGTAGAGTTGTCATTGCATATGATCTGGCATATGTTCAGCATTAACATACTTCTTGTATAGCGAACTTTGTCCTTAAGAAACCAGTCTGTATTATGACAGCTCCGAATCGGTTTTTAACGATATCAATCATATAGAATTGACTATAGCTCAAAACCACTCTTCAATCTCGGTTCCACATGCCTTTCTTCATAAATAATTGCTGTGATTAGTTATTTCATGTAATCAATTATCAAAGTTAACTAACTAGTTATCACTAATATGATGATTCAATTGATATTTGGTAATATTGTCGCAATATTAAAAAATCGTTCAATTCCGACAGGTAGTTCTAGCCTAAATATACAGCGATCAATTGCTCTAAATATTGAAATTATAAGGTAACTCTATACCGACCTTAGCTTACATATCTATTCAAATTTATATTTGTTTTATTTAAATCCTTAAAATAGTTCAAAATAATTATCAGTTTTGATAGAGTATTCTTTGCTCATCTCGGTTGTTTTGAATGTTAACCTAGATCTCTCTGGTTGGTTCATTGTCTGCTTAAATAGATGTGGTGATTAGTGTTGTTTTTTTCACGGGTCGGGTTGAAAAAGTGGTGGGAGTGCCCCGAATGAGCGGGTTACTGGGTTCACTTAATTAAGCCCGCGAACCCGACCCGGGTTTTTAGGGAAGCCTAGGGGCGCCTATAGCGGGTGACATGCCTCAATTACTTAACTAGGTTTAGTTAAGTCTCTATAAGCCTGCGCATGGGCCTTCTTTCGCGGGTCGGCTCGACATGCCCGTAATGACGGGGTTCACAACCCTAGTGGTGATGGGCATCAGCAAGCATTAGAGATGGTAACAATAATGAACTAAAATTCATTCTTAATGAGCGCCTTGATCACTATTTGTGTTGAATGTACTGTATATATAGAAAATTAGTCGGGAGATAAATATATTTATTTAATTGAGCATCCAGTTAAACAAGGTGGGGTTCAAATTTTCGGCCAGAAAGATTCCTAATTATAGGGTTCAAAGTTGACTTACTCGAGGGTAAAATCTCACTCCGCTCAACTTTAATGTCAATAAAACAATAATATACAACTATTAGTTATCTCTTAAGGGGTTTTCAATACTTCTTAAACTTTGGTTCCCATAATAATCACCAAGGGAAGAAAGAGAAGATAGAAGAAATGAAGAGATATAGTTATGAAAAGCGATGGTAGCGAAGACAAGGAAATGGTGACGAAATACTATAAATTACAGTAGGGGGGATTTTGAAAAATAGAGATCTCAAACAGAAGATAGATGCAGCATTGAATGCAATAGCTTTCGGTATTCCTAAGATGGTAGAAGAAGGAACTATAGAAGAGATGGTTTTAAAGAAAAGTGTTGAAAACGATGGGAATTTATCTCCGAACCTAATGTTGAAAAATCTCCTGTTACTTTTATTAAGATTCTTGAATATTTAATATCAGTGCTGAGAAGTATATCCGCAATAATTACTAGTAATCAAAATTTTATCATTAGAACCAGTTAACGAAAAGGTCTATGCCACATAGTAAAACATCAAGGTTATAAAAAATAGCAGATGATTCAACTTTTGCCTACGTGGAAGGCTTTATAGGATTATTAGTTATTACATATTGAATATAGCAAGAACAAAATAGCCGTATGAGAAAAGTACTCACCCATATGGCCTCAAGCGATCAATTAATATCTTTAAAATATTGGCATTTGGGAGAAGATGTATAATACCAAGGAATCCAGAAATGGGCTTTAGATAGTAATAACCGATAACAGCTTTCAACCGTAAGATTCCTTTTAGGATCAGAAATTGTGGTGGTAATAGAGGCAGTTGATGCCTTAACCCTAGGTCTAATGATAGGAACGCTCCGCAAAGACTTAGAGGGTACACTCATTCCTCTTGTAGTACCGAACCGACGACGATAGTCCCTTACTTCCTGGGGTCGAGTTGTATTTCCCTGGAACGCAACTTTCATAGATGTGAAGCCAGAGATTCCCCGTGGCAGTATACCGGTACGTAGTCAGCGTCCCCGCCCCAGCACCCGACGTATTGACTTGAGAGGTATTTGAGTACACTTCCTGAACTACTTCATAGGAAGCATAAAGTGGGAAGAAAGTAGCAACATTCTGGAAGGGCCAACTTCCTATTGATTTGGAACATAACTAGCTCTAGCGGTTTTGAACTGGCTTGCTCACTAACAAAGGTTATGATTTATAAGAAGAGGTTGCCGTCGCTTGCCATTGTAGGCGAAATCCGCTGGAGAGAGAGTGTCCAAATTTCTATTGGGATTCCCTTGCCGGCCTAGAATGATTCCAATATGGCGACTACAAGGAGCAGTACTCACATCGAATATCCGTGGTGGCCTAGTCTCTGCAACTTATTCCGTAGGAAATATAGCCAGGGACTCCTTGAAATGGGCCCAAGGTAGGGAGATCCCTTAGACGTGGATGTGTGAATTAGCTTGGACTTAGCTTGTCGCACTGTTAGCACAAAGAGAGTAGGCGTAGGTTCATTTACCGTAAGGGGAATTTTCTGTTGATTGTGGAGTCTAAATTAGTGCTTGTAGTAAAATTTCAAGACGCGGTACTGGGTAGCAGGGCCCTTGAACATGTTCGATTCAAACTAGAGAATGAAGAGATGTCGTTGATATGAGGTTAGATTCGATTTCGGGCTTTCAGAGGCCTAAGAACTCGACTCCGCCATGAATAGAACCTTTCATGGTCTTCGTCTGTGCAGCTTATGAATAATAATAATAATAATAATAATAAAAATATGTTGAGCTAGACGAACACCGAACTTGGTTCTCCCCGAAAGATAGGTTATAGCCCGCAAAGAGGAATTGGCAATTAAGGTATTGAAGGGCATAAAATCCGCTTCGCAAGCGAACGGTGTTACCAGCCGTCGTGTGAAGTGCGATGTCAGGGGTACTAACTAATATAGCATTGCCATCCAAGGAGAGAACGGGAGAAAGTTTGTTGGCATTTTGAACAAGGCCTTACATAAACGCCAGGATATGGGAAAATGGTATTTGGAGGGTTGGTTGTCTGAATTCCTTGGACTCCATCGACGGGAGACCCTCTTGAAATGCCTGGGTCAAGAAGAATTAAGATGGAGATGAAAGTACCTGGCTGATACAAGAAGCGAAAGAATAGTATGAATTGCTGCTAGATCGGACTAAGTCAATGGAATGGCCAGACATAGTGATAACCATGATTCCCGTGATTCATGTTGAATCGTCAACAGTGCAGAAGACACTCCGCAGGTGTTGAACAGTGCGAATCATGGATAGGATAGGATGGAGTCAGCGACGATGGAGTTGGGATGAGCTTGAGCCAGCTGATGCCAAGCCCCCTTTCCTAATCAGATTAGGCGGTGGCTGGGCCAAGCTGTGGCTGCAGGGCTGAGCGCTAAACTTGAAACAGAGACGGAAGAATAATAGTCCGGAGGCCTGAGGTCACGGGAGGGAACTCTTGGCATCGACAACAAACCAAACCTTGGAACATCCGCAAAGGAATCAGACGTCACGACGCAGCCAGACAGCGGCAATGGGGCATCAAGGACGATAAGGGAGACCGCAGGAATATACGACGGACGACGACAAAGCAGCGTTATCCCGTGCCACCCCCTTTGCTCCCGGCCAATCCACTGGCACTGCGCTGTCCAACCTCGGAACCCTGCTCCACCCTGGTCTCGCCTAGCTCGTCCTCCCAGCCTCTTCTGGCTCCAACCACGCCAGCCAGCAGCTTTCGTGCTTCAGACATATATCTCCGCCTCTCCTCCACCTGTCTCTCAATAGTTCATGGACAGCGACGGATTATTCTTTCTCTTTCTCTCTCTTTTTTGTCCTTCCTCTCATTTTTTAGCCGCGGACTTGTTCAACAGTATACTTACTACTTTCTCTCGTTCGCTCCAACCAGCCTTAGCTCACCACATATCTCGTTCGCGTTTACTGGCTAGGCTATATTTATCCTGTCGAATCGATTGGTCCCACCGGATCTAATTCAACTTCTCTGTCGTCATTGGCCCCTTGGCTGCGTACCTCGTACACTACTGTTTTTTCTCCGCCCGCCTCGTCCGCTTTTGGTCGAGACAACAACGACGGCGCAAGTATTGTTGCTTGCGTATACCTCTTCTTTCACTCGTTTACCCACATTTGTAAAAGACTTATTGCCTAATGTTTTCAATTCTTATCCTTTTGTTCATCAACAATAAATAGATTAGGCAGCTTGGACTAGATATTTCCCCTCCCCGCACTCCCTTGGGTGTCACCATGGTTTCCAAACTATCAAAGCCATCGCAGGTGTCCCAGCATACTGCTGGCATCTTTGCGGATATGTCCGTGGATGGCCCGCCGATAGGGACGCTGGTGGCCATCATTGACCGCGCCAAAAATCTACCCAACAGGAAATCAATGGGCAAGCAGAATCCCTACTGTGCCGCGCGGCTGGGGAAGGAAGCGAAGAAGACAGAAACCGATATGAGAGGCGGCCAGACCCCCAAATGGTGAGTGAGCTGGGATTCATTTTACCGACGTCATATTTTCTTACTTATGATAATCCGATTGCTAACAGATGCCCTTCCCATTTTCTAACATGTTTAGGGATCAAGAGTTGCGGTTTACGGTCCACGAATCGCCCGATTACACCCAATTGAAAGTGTCCGTCTTCAATGACGATAAGAAAACTGATCTCATCGGTGAAACGTGGATTGATATTAAAAACGTTATTATCCCAGGTGGTGGGCAGAATGATTTTTGGCACTCATTGCAGTGCAAAGGGAAATATGCGGGGGATATCAGGATCGAGTTGACCTTTTACGACACCCGCCCCAAGGATGAGGCGGTTATCGAGAGGAGAAAGGAAACAGAAAAAGTAGAGGCAAAGACAGAAACTGTGCAATCAGGTCTCTCTGGTCCCCGTCAGGCGAAACCACTCAAAAGAAGGCCTCTCCCAGCAGACCCAACTGGCTCGTCTCTCGCTCGCCCGTCTTCATCTGATCATGCTCGCCCTTCATCTCGAGACAACCACCCTACCCCAACTCGACAACAAATACAAGCCCCACCTCAGCTCCAACCCCACCCGCAATCACAACCGCATCCGCAGCCCCAGCCAGGCCCTCCGACACAGATTCCACGGACATACGAAACTCCCGATGATTTTAATCGTTCATGGGGCCCTCCGCCCCCAACAGTTGTTTCGAAGCACACCCCTCCCATGCCGCAACCTTATCAACGCCCACCCCCGCGAGAGGTTCAAGAGTTACCAGCTGATCAGTACGATCGTCGACCTCCACCCCCAATGCCGCTTCCTCGAGAGATGGCGTATCCTCAAGAACCGGAGTATAACCACCATGTCCACAATAATCCGCACCAACCGCTTGACCACGGCCTGCAGCGTTCTCTCGAACAAAATGGATATGAATATCCTGCTGAACCAACCCAACGTTCCCGGGATACCTATCAGACACCTCCCCGACAACATAGCTACATTATGCCTGCGCCAGAAAATTACAGTGGTGGCCCACCCTCATATCCTCCTCCTTCCAGTGGTTCTCCATACGGTGCTGTAGAATCGCAGCCACAAGTTCCGGAGCCCTCCTCACAATCTCTAGTCATGGCTAATGCTGGTGATCGCCGTAGCCCCTACCACCAGCATAGTTCCTCTCATTCAAACAATGATTCCTTCCTTGAAACCCCGTTACGCAATTCCGTGAACCAAACGGACTTCCATCCCCGCCATGAATACAGGCAGCCGCATGTTCAGGATGAGGATGAAGATGGACCGCCCCCCCCACCCCCAGTGCATCGCCAAGGCTTCCAACAACACCAACAGCAGCACCACCACCAACAACAACACTCTAGCCCACCACTACTTGTGGAGTACTCTCAAAACGAAATGGGCGCCATACCAATGCCGGATCCTCTCAATGTAGGCCCAGGCAGAACGTCCCCCATGGACGACCAGCAGACATACGTTGCGTACTCTCCAAGTTACGAGAATCAGAATTTCTCATCTGCAGAAACAGAGCCCGTTTATTCAACTTCCCCGACGCCTTCGAACAACAATAGCTACAGGCATGATAGGGGACGTTCTCAGGACCGACCTAGCACGTCAAACGGGGAGACTGTCCCATCAGCCTTAAGACCTGGCTACGAAGCGCCTGATGTAGACGAAAGGGACCGAAACATGTATAATGGCCATCCCGAGCGCCAGCAGAGTTATGTCCGGCCACCACCCCCTCAACCAACGCCACCATCTCAACTCGTGCGAGTATCTCCAAGTATTGTGGCTGAGCGGCCGCATCGAACAACCCCTGACCTCCGACATGTCCCTCCCCGTAAATCCCTTAGTCCCCATCCGTCTCCTTCAGAGGAGCCCGGTACCTTAGACGGGATTCCATTTTCGCCAGACTCTTTCGACGCCCTGAATCCTCACATATCAACGGCCTCCGCACTTCAACAACCGGCTCCTCCATACGGGACTCCCGAGGGTGCTATGGAAGCCGCCCGACAGCGAGAGGTGGAGAAGTTGCGGGATCTAGGTCCGATAATTGGTAATGACGGTCGGGTTATTGATCCGTCTGACCATTTACCCACGGACACCTGGGCACCAGAGCCAGAACGCAAATCGCGGAAACCGGAGATAGTCGTGCGATTCAAGCACGCGCCACAGAACTCGACGCGGTTCTCGCCACGCGAATCAACTGCAACTCGGTCATCATTGTCCTCTTCTGAAAAGGTTACAAAGGCGCGTCCACATTCAATGGCTCCTGCCCAATCATATTCCCAGGGCCATTCACCCAACCCTCCACCCCAACAAACTATCAACTCGAATTCCACCCCTCAAAGTCTGGCTCACCTCCAACAACAAGGTACCCGCCCCTACTCGTATATACAACCAAGTACTGTCGCCAGTGGCAACGATCTTATGTACACGCAGAATCACAATCACAACCACCACCATTCCCCATCCCAACGGCCAAACAACGCCTTCAGCGGCAGTGAACGCAATTCGTATGGGTATAATGGGAATAATAATATAAATACACCGCCGTATGCCAACCACAGCCACAACCCGCGCACGTCCGTCTCCCCTTCTCCCAACCCAGCATCACATCAGCCTCAGTTCCCCTCGAATCACCAGCCTCCACGCCACTCCCACTCCCACTATCATTCACATTCTCCGACATCAAGCTCGATTTCCACGGCTCCTCCAATCCCCGCAAAAGTCCCTGTGCATAGCAGCGGAAGCGGCGGCGGAGGGGAGCTGGACGCGTTAAGTGAGGAGATGCGGAGGATTGATATTGGTGTCTCTGGTGGTGGCGTCGGAGGGGCAGGGAACGCGGGGAGGAGGGGGAGGGCGAGGGTGTCCTATGTTGGGGGTGGGGGACCGGGATATGCAGGGTGATTGTTCTTTTTTGGTTGCGTTTAATTTTGTTTGATTTGATCTGATTTGAGAGGTTTACTCTGCCTGCGTGGATCTTTGGGATGTATTTGGATTAGGGTGGGTGAGCATGGTTTTGGCTTGGGTCGGTTCTGGTTGGACTTGGTTTGAGTCGATATAGAGCATATCCCTTTTTGGAGTTTTATTTTTGTTTGATTTAGAGGAACGCGGCGGTGCTTGTTCATTATTTTGGCTGGAGGGCGGATTTATCTATATTTCCTTAGCTTGGTATCGGAATGTATGCGGGAACGGAACAACATTAGCCCGTCCCGACTAAATTTCTCGATCGAAAAAGAAAAACATCGTCGAACACCTCAGCATGACTTGGTTATATCTATCTAGTTCTACACAATCTATTGATAATCATATGCAAGCCGGGAATCCCAGTGACGCCATGCATTATACATCTGCTTGCTAGATCCTACTCAACTCCACCCTCCCATCGCCAATTCCCCAACACCACCACCTCGCCAGATCATCAAATGGCGGCCCCCGTTCTCCCGCTCCCGCAAACAAAACTCCCCTCAATCCCCTCCACCCGCCTAACCCCCGAGCAGCAATACTGGCGCTCCTTCAAGAACCCCCTCCTCCTGCCCTCCCCGTCCAACAGCCCCATAAACCACATCTCCCAACCCTCGCTCCCCTCCTCCGCCTCCTCCTTCAGCACCTCCGCAGCCAGCAGCCCAGCAGCGCCCCCGGACCTCTTCACCGTCACCACCGGCGCCCGCGTCCAACTCTACTCAATCCGCACACGCAAGCTTCTAAAAACCATCACCCGTTTCGACGATATCGCCCGCTGCGCCTCCGTGCGCGCCGACGGTCGCGTCCTCGCCGCCTCTGACGACGGCGGCACCATCCAAGTCTTCGACATCCACTCCCGCGCCATCCTCAAGACCTGGCGCGAGCACAAACAGCCCGTCTGGGCCGTGCAGTTTTCTCCCGCGAACCCAACGGCGCTGGTCAGCGCGAGCGACGACCGCACGGTCCGGCTGTGGGATCTGCCCAGCGAGACCAGCGTGCGCACGTTCGTGGGGCATGCGGACTATGTGCGGTGTGCGGGGTTTATGCCTGCGGCTGGCGGAGGGAGGGGGGGTGATTTGCTCTATTCGGGTGGGTATGATGGGTTGGTGAAGGTGTGGGATTCGCGAGCGGCGACGGCGGTGGCCCCCGGAAGGGGGGGCAGGAGTGTAATGACGTTTAAGATGCGGGCGCCGGTGGAGAGTGTGTTGCCGTTGGCGGCAGGGACGACGGTGCTTGCGGCAGCGGAAAATAAGATTGCGGTGCTGGATGTTGTGGCGGGGAAGCCGCTGCATGTTATCAAGAGCCATCAGAAGACGGTTACGGCGCTGTCGTTAGCGTCGGGGGGTAGAAGGGTAGTTAGTGGCGCGCTGGATGGGCATATGAAAGTGTTCGAGACTACGGGGTGGAATGTTGTAGGCGGGAGTAAATACCCGTCTCCCATTTTGTCCCTGGGCGTCATTACCACCGGCTCGGACAGGGAGGACAAGCATATCGCCGTCGGCATGCAATCTGGCCTGCTCTCCATCCGCACGCGGCTATCGGGTGAGCAGAAGGTGCGCGAGCGAGAGCGGCAGAGAGAGATGCAGGCGCTGCTCGATGGCAAGCTAGACGAACACGACAAGCGCATGGCGAAGAAACAGAAACAGAAGCGCGGCAAGGGCTGGGAGAAGCGTCTGCGCGGCATGGATTTTGTCGGGGAAGGGGTTGATATCGTCATTGATGCCCAGGAGCCCTCCGCCTCGGCGCGGAAGCGCAAGCGGGAACAGCCCTGGGAACTCGACCTGCGCAAGGGCCGCTATGCCGCTGCTCTTGATGCGGTCCTGTGCCCACCCAACACCAACGACGCCACCCCTACAAACAGCAAACTCAGCACCCTAACCCTCCTCACGGCGCTACGACACCGCTCCGCCCTCCGCACGGCGCTCAGTGGGCGCGATGAAGTCACGCTGCAACCCGTGTTACAGTGGGTGTATAAATCCATCACGGACCCTAGGGTTGTGGATATGTGTGTTGAGGTTGCGATGAATATACTAGATATTTACTCGGGGAACCTGGGCCAGTCGGTGGTTTTTGACGGGATGGTGGAGAAGCTACATGCGCGAGTGCGGGAGGAGGTGGATCGTGCACAACAGGCGTGGATGACGAAGGGGATGCTGGGGATGCTGAGTGTATCTTGAAAAACCTGGTTTTTTGCCTTGTGCTCTTCGTGTATTGTCTGACTTCCTGAGAATATCCTTCCCATCTTGGAGAGCTAGGGGAGGTAGGTGTTCAGGAGTATTTTGTTCTTTCATTTCCTTCGTGGGATGTCTTCGTTTGCATGGATGTTTTCTTGTTTTCCGTTTTTAGCGATGCCGCTGGGTGAAAAGGATGGATAAAAGCAACTGTGTAACCGTGTTCATAGTATAGATTCAGAATAGCATAGCTGGGCAAGTGAAGCCTGGTTTATCTTAAATTCATAGAGGACTGCAACGGTCGTTAAAAAAAAAATCCACCTCCAAGGCCCCGACAGAGAAGTGCCCAAAACAAAAGAGACATATATCAGTGACGAAAGCATTGACAAATGAATATCATACACATCGACATTCATATAAATCAGCGTCACTTGCTTCCTCAACTGTGGTTGACACATTTCCCATATCTCCCCAAAAATGCCTGCTTGCAACGTACATCGAAACAACACAATCCGGGCATGCCGCTGACAATATAGCATATCCGCAATGAAAACATTGCTAGGGGAACTTACGCAACTCAGCACCCACAAATCACTTGCTCTCCTCCACTGCAATCAACGGCCAACAGGCGTAAACCCATCTGCCGTATTTCCCGTTACTTAATACACCTTCGCAAAGAGCCTCGTAAACCCTTCCCCGGGCTCAGGTTGCAACCAATTCCGCTCATCATACTTCCACCCCTCTGCCCCCTCAATGACATGAAACGTATACGCAAACCGGCTCTTATCGCTGGTATTCCGCTCACTCTGATGCAACACATTCCCATGAATGAGCACCAACGACCCAGCTTGGACCTCCAGCAGCTCGAAATCCTCGTCCCGGGGTTCATACGGCTCCTCGTCCCCATTCCCATGATCTTGACCATCACGAGCCTCCGCAGCCAACTCAGCCGCCAGCCCAGGACCGTCCCATTTCACAAACTCCGTGCCTCCGTCCGCTTCGCCGCCAATACACCGCACAAGCCTGCGCTGGATGTTACCCCGTCGATGACTACCCCTCCACACCCCCAACGCCCCGTTCCCCTTCCCGGCATCCTGCAGCGCCACCCACCACCCAACGGCGCTTGGCGGGTCTGTGTACAGGAACTCACTGTCCTTGTGCGGGTGCACGGCCGCGCCGATGCCGGGCTGCTTGCAGATGACCATGGACTGCAGGACGCGCGGGTCACGGAAGCCCAGGTCGCGGGCGATGGCGGCGTTACGGGCCCCTGTGCTTATACCGTTGTGCGAGCCGGCGGCGGCGGGAGTGGAGGGCACGGTGACCTGAGCAAAGGGCGGGGAGAGGACGTGGAGGGCATGGCCGATTTTATTGATGGAGAGGGCCTTTGGCTTGCGCAGCTCGGGCGGGGAGGAGTTGGGGATGAAGGCGTCCGGCTCGAAGAAGAAATGGATTTTGTTGCCGGAGGTGAGGAAGTATTGGTCGCCGATGTGTTTTGCCTTGGCGTTGTTGGTGCTGTAGCTTGTGTCGTCATCGGACTCGTCGCCGGTCGTGAAGCAGGTTAGTGGGTGCGAGGCGAGAGGGAAGCCGTCGAGGAGGGCGTGGGTGGTTTGGAGGAGGGAGGAGACCTCGCCGCCGCTGAGGAAGTTGGGGATTACCAGGTAGCCATTCTGGCGGAATGAGGCTAGCTGGAAGGGTGTGAGACCGGGAATGGAGGAGGGCGGAGGGGATGGGGTAGGTGTAGTAGTGGGCATGTTGGACGATGGCCGAGGGCCCTGTTGCGGCATGCTCTGGGGGTGTGCCAGGAATGATGATGCTGGCTCATATGGCAGCTGGCGATATAGTCCGGGGTAGCTCTGGGGGTAGCTCTTTGGCGGATCTGAAGCCGAAGTTGTTGGAGTTGTTCCAGTTGTTGCAGTTGGAGCCTTGGATGAGAAAACGCGGGGGAGTTAGGGCTAGGATCTTATCTAATCTGATCCGGGAAACCTAGTTAACCACAAGCATACAGTTGTAAAGAGAGTGCAACTGGGAGGGGACCTGCGATGCAGGGTATTGAGATAGAGGAGGGCACATTCGCTTGTTAGAGACGATATATTCCTGTTTTCTCAATCCCTAGCTATATATCCAGGGGTATCCCGAAAGCCAGAATGCGCTATAAACCCAATCACTGTGTACTGAATGGGCAGACCGAAAAATTATACCGGGCTACTCAAAATAAGGGTCTCTCATCATAGAACATATATATAAGGAAACCTGGGCGATAGCTGACGCCATAGCACATCCATTCCCATCCCATTCCCATCCCATCACCAGAGGAATAATGTAGTCCACAAAATCATTACCTTCGAGATTCCGAGATAGATCGCAATTTATGGTATCGTTAGTTCATGATTCGAGGGGGCTCCACTTCGCTACCCCGAGTCCTGACTTGACATGCAGTGCCGCGCCATATCGTATCAGGCAGCACTCCTGCCAGTGCCCGGTAGTCTAATTCTGCCCTCTCCATACTTCCTCTTGACCTTTTCAACCACTGCCGGAAGACTGTAGGTCCAGTGACAAACCATTCCAGCAAGGAAACCAATCCCATCGTTCTTGAACGCAACCAGCATACCCACCGTGACCATCATGACGGTCCATCTCTGCTTCTTCTCAGCGTCGCTCAGGCCGCTCCCGGACCGCCCTAACCCAGACGCATTCCCGGAACCCGGGTGTTTGGTCAAATCCCATGCGCGGGCCGTATTCAAGCTCTCGCCCACACTCGCTAGCTCAAGCCCAGCTGCAATGACCATCACGCCCAGGAAAGATCTGGGAAACCGCTGCAGCAGGCCAACCAGGGTGTTTCCGAAAAAAAGGCCTACAATTAACTTGAAGGTGCCGAGGAGAATGATACTCGCCCCGCTCCGAGCGCCAAATCGATATTGCGCGGCCAGCCCGCCAGAGCCATGGCACACTGGCATCGCACCAAACCAGCAGCCTAGCAGATTCATGCCAGCAACGCTGAACCCGATTGCTGTCGTCGACGGCGTCTGCACCTCCGGCAACAGATCACCAGCCAGATACACAACAGCAACGATCGAGTTGAGCGTCGTCAATGGGATCTGGCCAATGCCAGCATCAACAATACCAACTCTCCACTCATTGCCGACGGGCGTAAAAACACCAGGCTTCCAAATGCCAAAGGACGGCAGTCTCCCATGTGACGAAGAGGCCCCTAACAGCACAAACCCAAAGACAAGCCCGACCACAAACACCACAAGCGCATACGGCACACGCCGATAGATCCCCGTCAACGCCAGCCCCACAAACGCCACAAGCATCCAGATATAATTGTCCCCCCAGCTCGGCCCCGTCCAGCTCAGCTGGGTCTTCAAACTCGCACCGGCAGAGATGACCAACGACAGGCCCGCGCCCACCTGGATCCCCTTGACGACGGGCGTCGGCACCACGCGCGCAAACCACTTCAGCAGGCCCGTGACGCTGAAGAGAAGGATGCAGGCGCCGACGAAGATGCCCGCAGCCGCGATCTCGCCGGGGGAGAAATGTTTGGCGATGGCCACGGCGGCAATGGCTTTCATGGGCTGCACGGGCAAGGGGATTCCGAAGAACAGGCCAGTGAGGACGTTGTAGAGGCCGGAGAAAATCAGGGTTGCGGGCAGGGAAACGCTGTGGTTTATGGTGAGGGCGGTGAGGAGGGGGAGGAAGGTGCCCAGGTCGCCCAGGGCGCCGGAGAGCTCAGCAAGGGGATTATTGCGAAGGGTTTGGAAGTTGTGGCGGGAGTGGGCCAGTTTTGGCCGCTGAAGGCCGAAGGGGAGGGGCATGTTGGCGGTTTAATTTGTTCTTTCTCTTATTAAGGGCTAGTGAAGGAGGAAGAGGTGGTTGGCTGGTGGTGGGGGGGGGGGGGGGGTTTGTTGGAGTGGGAAGGGGTTTGGAAGGGCAGCATGGAGGAGAGAGAGATGTCGATGAAGTTGGTCAGGGCTGTGCGTCGTGGAATGTCAAGATATATGTAGTCGGCTGGAAGCTGGTTACACGGCGGATGTGGAATGATCCGTTTGGCTGGAGCCCAGGGCTTCCTCCGCCGCAGATCTATAACTAAAACATGGAGTTGATTAGGGCTATTTCCGATGTTTTGGGCGTGTTCATGTGACCTGCACTGGCAGCCCCAACACATTGCGATCAACTATCCACTGTTTACCTGCAAAAACACCCCAACAGGCCGAATGAGGAAGATCCAGCAGCTGTGACGCCATGACGCCTCGTCCGAAACGTCCCCGCCCCAAGATAAGCTGGTGGAAACGGAAATGGTATGTGTGGCGAGCGAAGGAGAGCCCGTTGAAGCTTCGAGGCAGCATTAAACGCCTTCGCCATCACAACAAGCGGCCGTACCTTGCCCTGCTGCGTCTTTTTCTACCCGCCTCTTTGACTTCATGGTCATATCCAATTCCCGAGCCTCTTCCTCCCCTGCGCCTGGTTGATAATCCATCGCTTTGCTGGACACGACGATGTGAAGGGGACTTGAAGAATTTACAGGCAATACCCCTCTGGCGCTCGCACGATACTCCGCTGCGCTCTCTTTACCGCATGTACGAGGTGACAATGGCTGGAGAGAGCATGATCGTGGCGATTGGGTATGAAGTTGAATATTTCTGGTATCAAAGTGGGCCTGCTTGGGAACTGCACTGTATCCCTGATCCGCAAGATCCAGACCCTATCCGCTATGCGGTTCTTGCCTGCATTGTCGAGTCCATGCCTGAAGCTTTCAATTTCAAGCTCAGCATTGGGATGCGAAGGGACAGAAAGAACGTTCCTCCTGGGGATTGGGATGGTGTGAACAATCCATACGCACCCTACACTTCAGTGGCTGGACCAGAATGGACAAAGCATGTACTCCCTATCGATAAGGACTATCTACGAGACGTTATGCCTGCGAGGATGCTTGATTCGGAAGGGAGACTTGTTCTCCACGAGGAAGCAGAGAGCGAGATTTTCGCCAAGAGAAATATAGTTGCTACGGAGGAAAGGTTTTGGAGGATATAATCCGTCGCCTTCACGGTTGTTCGTTCTGCCAGCGCTACCTGTTGTCGATACAAAATATTCGAATTCACATGGGGTATCTGAGCTGTGGGAAATTGGACCAGAAAAAAAAACGTCTAGTAGGTCTTCATTCCAACCTCACAACGTTTCGAGCCTATCGTATATCATACGTAAAAACGTTAAAAACAACTATTACAAAACATGCCCGAGCATTAATATTCCACAACCAAAGCAGCCACTCGTGTTCCACATATTAGTTCTTGGTTCAAACAGTCACTTAGCAAAAGGGACTGTTCCCATACCGTTCTCCATACATCGCTGCGACCCGATCCAAAACGCGGTCGGCGATGACAATATCAAAACCATTTGGGTTCAACCTTTGAATTTAAAAAAAAAAAATGGCATCCCTTTCTGATGGTCCATTGTTTTGATTTATTGGGGTATTCAGAATAACCATGACGTCTTCAGTATCAGTGGCAATTTTGTGATGATGGGGCCTGGTGAAGAGATGCCAGAGATTTGTCTCCATGCCCCACTCCAATGGCACTGCCAGTACCTGTAAATTTTCACCAGACCAGAGAACAATATTTTGTTTCTTAGCATCGCTAAAATGGATTTGCGAGCAGGCTGAGTGAGAAATAGAGCAACTGAATCATTTATCCAATGCTCTCCAAAGCTCAAATCTCTCCCCACCTCAACCATGACGGTGTGTATCATACGGAACAGTTCCTCATCAGAAGCATACTCCGGATCGATTATAACATCAATATCTTCGGTCATTGCGCGATTTGGAAGTATGAAACTGCGAGATAGCCGCCTGGGGATATCATCGTAATAGGAGAAACAGCATATATCAATTCATTTCCTCCCAATGCCTTGTCCAATGCTTCGAGTCCTAAGTACAAGTACTTCTTATCAGCGATAGGCTTCAAATGTTCGACGATTTCCACTACCTTTGCTTGTTTTTGTTTTGTCGAGGACCAGCCTTTCCTCTGCCATAGCTTCAAATTCCGAACCTCTCTTCACAGATTGTGTCTGAGTAAGAAATGCCTGGTATTCATCTAGCCCCCCCTCCCCCACCACACGCGTTCGTAGCGGGCCGATCCACGTATCGACGTCCTCAAATCCAACGCTTGGTAAGGTGCACCAAGGGTCCCCCTGCTGTTCCGAATTGCTAGATCTTACATCTCCTGAGCATTTGACTGGTTCTTAGAGCAATGATTATGTTGTCCATGATACCAACATCATTTCTTTGCCCAACGTAGAACGGATTCCGCGATAGCAATGCCCGTAAAGACTGAAGCCTCGCATATTCAGCTGGGAACTATGTTGGCTGCTGTGAAATTGCTTCGGCTAGCACCAACATGCACCAAGAACCGCAAGGGTTGCTCAACTGGGTCTAGATATCTCCGCAATACCCCGCGGTCAACGTGATGGCAATACCCCAGAAACTGCAACGGTCTCATACGCATAAATAATGATAGATGGAATGTGTATTTTAGGAGTCCTGCTGAGCCATCCGCAACTCGGCCGTGAGCCGCGAGCGTTGAGGCAGTCGACTTTTAACGTCCTTTGCTAATCACAAACTTAGTTACACAGTACATAAACTTCAACGGATATCAGAGCTAGTAGTTGACGTTAAGGTTGTCTACTAAACCATGTCAGTGCTTAACCAAATATATCCTCAACAATGACTTACCCGTGCGTGGGCTGAGGTCAATGGGTGAAAGAGAGCTCATCAGACAAACCCACCGCTTTATGATCCCTTCCCAATAATACCACCTTTTGTTTAATTCCAGGCATTCGCAGCATGCACGGCCAGTGTTGCAAGGAGCGGAATTCGCACCTGTTGTCCCGCCCACAAGCCCTTGTTAGATGCTTGTATTGGGGATGAAAAGACATCCTTTCTCCGGTAAGCTTTTCTGGGTTGAAGTTGAAACCAGATTAGATTTCCTTCTGAAAAGGACGGAGCATGCTCTATTTTTTTTTTTTTTTTTTTTTTCCTCTATTATTGAGTGTCGTTGGGCCTCTGCAATGCAAGAGAAAGAAGTAGACAAAGAGAGATAGACAAAGGGATCCTCAAGGTCTCAAGGTTTCTCTGTTCGAATTCACGTCTTTTGTCTGTGTTATTCGCCGTTGCTGCATGTCTCGCATATCACACGAATATCAACCCGGGGAAAGGATTTCAGGTCAGATATCTTGATATAAATAAACCACTCAGCCGCTTCACCTTTCCACCATGAACCCGCGGTAAAAGTTGATCGAATAAGCCGCGGATGTTCATACCCCAGGTGTAGGCAGCTGCAGTATCAGCTATAGAAGAACCTTGATTCCTCCAATCCCTCCCCATTTTCATGCACCAGCAGTCATAGCCATCCTCTGGAGCTCATCTCTCGAATAGTCCCATCAGCAACACACAAAAACCACCCACCACGATCCTCTCAACCCAGTCAGCAATGTCGACCAAGCCAACAATCCTCTTAGTCCACGGCGGCTGGCAATCCCCCTCCGTCTGGACGTTCGTGATGCCGCTTCTCGAGAAGGCCGGCTACTCTGTCTATCCAGTCCTGCTCAAGTCGCCAGGCATGGCACCCGCCGCGCCCGACTTCTCCTGCGATGTGGATGCCATCAGAAGCAGCGTCGAGGCTGTCCTGGAGTGTGGCAAGGATGCTGTCGTGGTTATGCACTCGTATGCTGCGATTGCCGGGTGCGAGGCGCTGAAGATGTTCCATGATGAGATGAAGGGTTATGCCCATGGCGGAGATGGTGGTGATGGCTGGGTTGCATCTGACTCCAGTGCTGTGAAAAGGGATCTTGACACAAAACATGCACACAGGGGTGATGGTGATAGTGATGCTGTCGTGCCTGCGAAGTACATCTCACGCCGTGGCAGGATTGTGCATCTTGCATTCATTGTTGGGATGGTTATGCCGGTGGGGAAGGGTCTGTGGACACCTGAGCGCACAGAATGGGATGGCTTTGAATTGAAGGTAATGGATGCTATCCTATGTCGTTTTGTATTTCATTTCTTTCATTTCTTTCATTGCTTCACCCATTCATCCATTCATGCATATGTCTCCCTCTCACACTCACACACAGTCTCCTCATATCTCCCACCCATGAAAGCCACCACTAACCAACCGCGAAATCCAGGACGAGCTCATCCGCATCCTCGACGGGCCCCGCCGCTTCTACAACGACCTCCCGGCCTCCGCCCAGAAATACTGGTCCGGCAAGCTAAAACTCCAACCACGCCCGTAAGCCCCTTTCCAAAAGCAAAAGTAAAAAAAAAAAAAAAGAAACATTTCCTAACCCTAACCAATATAAAAAACAGCGTTTTCTTTTCCCCACTCACCTACCCCGCCTACCGCCACTACCCTTGCTCATATCTCATGTGCAAGCTCGACGGCGCGGTTCCCTTCAAGGTGCAGACGCGCATGGCGTTTGGGGCGGGGATTGCACGCGAACGGATCGAAATCTTGGAGGACGCGGGGCATTCGCCGATGATCAGTCGGCCGGCGAAGGTGGCGGGGTTTATTCGGCGGGCGGCGGGCGAGGGAGTCGCGGTTGTGGAGAGTCGACTATGAGCGTTGCGAGTGCTTGCGGCCGGGATGTCAGTGGGGTGTGTTGGAGTGGATGCAACGCATGCCTGGATGTAATATATTTGAATCAGGTGGCGGTTATTGAATTCTTTCTTTTCTTTCTTTCTTTCTTTTTTTTTTTTTAATGAAAAAAATTAAATTTTAGACCTCCGGAAAACAGATGGATATAAGACTTGAGAGTTACATAGAAATGGTAACTGGAAATGAGAATGAAATCTTCTTGCGTTGGGATTATTTGCCGCTCAGTAAGTAGATTATTGCTTTTTTTTCCCCCCCTCCCTGATCCGCCCCGTTCTTATTGAATTGAATTTGCCCAGCTGGCCCTGAATCAAACGAAGTAATGCATAATTAGGGTTGATGTATCGAATAGAAGCGCTGCTTTAAAAGAACCATCCCCAGCCTAGAGCACTTGAAGAATAAATAAATAAATGCCGAAATTTTCAAGTTGAGTAAGTAGTCTATCCGCTCCATACCCCCCGTTAACAAACACGACCTATCCAAAGGGGGTATAAATAAAAAATATGATTTCATTTCGAACCCTCTTTTTCACCCTTAGTTTTGCCCAAAGCCTAGGAACTCCAAACTCATACAAAATCCAATCCAATCCAATCCACCCGTCTCCCACCCATCCTTGCAAATACGAAGGCGGATCTTGCAAAGAGGACATTTTCACTAACCGAACGTGCTCGAACATACAGACAGGACAGGTTAATACGCCGGCTCTAGATTATCGCGGGTATGTATGTTAGCCAGTTCCTCGTAACAGTCCGCTATAAAGGGAGAAAAATTGGTAGCGATGAAGCCTCAAAGGCAATGGAGAAGCTCCATTGTTGCTATTATTTTGGCTACTACTTACATTAGTGATACCCCGCAGCCCGCGCCCGACGCACGCGTCTAAATTTCCGGATAGCCCTGCGGCGATACGAGGGCCCGGATTCGTACCCTGGTTCGGGTTCGGGTTGCGATGGTGTTTGGTGCTGTGACGGCATCTCATATTCCGATAATGATGGGCCTTCTTGCTGCGGCGGAGTGTGATGCTGTACCGGCATCTCATACTCAGAGGACGGGGCTTCGTGGTGTGATGGAACTTCGATTTCGTAATCTGGGGATTCATGCTGCGGTGGCGTCTGCTGCTGTAATGGGAAATGGTACTCTGGAGGGGATTGGCGCTGTGGTGGAGTTTCTGGCTGCGATGGCATTTCGTACCCCGACGGGGTTTCGCCACGCGGTGGAGTTTGCTGGTGTGACGGGACCTCATACTCTGGCGGCGGTTGCGGGGCTGTTGGGAAAGACGCTGCCGGAGGTGCAGAGGGAGGAGGAGCTTTCGGGTTGTTGACAGGTGGTGGAGGGTTTGCGGGATACGCAGGGGGGGTGGCGGCCGCTGGAGGTTCCGACGCGGCTAATGGGGGCCCCAGACCTGCTGACGGGTACGTTTCTTCGGCTATTGCCCGTGGGGATATAGCCCTTATTGGGGTAGGGAGTAACGGAGGAGGACTAGGTGAGTGGGCAGGGCAATCACCGCGTCCATTCGCGCAGCCATCTGCAGCGAGGGCTAGGGGAATTGACAAGGAAAGGAGGGCAACGGATAACGAGCGCATGGTGATTGCGGGGCTCGCAACGGGAGGGTTTTCCTTTGTCTCTGCGTTCGTTGTCTAACGTCGTGGGAAGGCAAGGGGATGAAAAGTAATAATATTATTTTACCTGCGTAATAATATCCCACAGGTGGACAGCGGTACTTCAATGGGTTTGAATTAGCGGGTTTCTGAACCTTGAACAGCAGCATATTATAGACATGGGGTGCTGTGGCATTTATAATATACTCTTCCCCTTGATGAAGAGCTTTCCCCAGGCCGGCCGTAGGTGTGGATGTGGGAGAAAATGAGGTCTCGGCCCTGTCATTCCAACAAACAGGCGCAGAAGTAAACAGAATGATAGTCGTCGTGCATGATGCGTGGAAATCTATACATCCAGAACGACAATATAAAGAACATCTTGCATGAGACGTAGTGATCTGCACAGCTGCTCGTGCCAAACGGGGGAAGATTCCAGTTTGTCCTCTCTTTTAGCCCGGTTGGTACGACCTAACCAAGGGATGTTTGATGGACGGGTTGGAGTTGGAGTTGGCAAAAACTCTGTTTACCCTTCGCAAGGATATTCCCTTGATTGGCAATATTTGATGTATATTCCTTGGGGAGGGAAGGCATTCCCAGCGACGCAGAGCATACAAACGTGTTTGAACAGTTCAGTTGGTATGTGTTTTAAGGCCGTATGCGTGCTGCAAGAATTGATATAGCCAGGCATAGTTCTCAGCTAAGTTGCCTCCGATGCCGGGTATTTGAAGACCGGATACGCGCTGGAATATCGGACGAAATCTCGTTACTTTGGCCCCGGCCACAGCCCATCCAGACGGCGGGTGCATGTTGGCGCATGAATAAACGGATATGGTGTGTCTGGGGATACGGTTTGCCATGACAAAGAAATACGCCCGGCTTCCTTTCTCTCTGATGGCCGCAGGTATGGGATCATGTTACACCCTCGGACATTTGCGAGCTGGTTCGCAGGCTGGAATTTATGCGGTCAGTTTGATAGAGTATTCCGCGAGTGAGTAGTTTTGTCCGTATAGCCAACATCGCCCGGACAGCCAACCCTTGATATGATCAAGAAGTTGGGCCGAGTTGTGGGGTGGGTGCTAGTAGTTGCTGCGCAGAAAGGAAGTGAGTGGGAAGAGACAAAGAAAACTCACTGTCTCAGCTAAGCTCGTTGAATTTGATAGTCTGCTAACTCAACTCACTAACAGAAGTGGATATTCCGTTGCGGTGATGAGCTGGTGCATCGTGGCGCTGGTTGGATTCCAACCGAGTTAGCGACTAAACCGCCAAAGGATACCGGTGCGAGATGGCGATATTTCGGTTTCAAAATATACAGCCAACGCCTATAAATAAGTTGCAATATGATCGGTGTTCATTGGTCACACGGATGGGTTCGCTGATAGTTTCGATCTCTTTGTATAACTCTTCTAACCGCTGTAGTGAGCCGGTCGATGCATCCGCAGGCATGATCCCACGATGATGGAAGAGATCACACTCTGTGGGTGGAGCATGATAAACTGCTATTGAGAGGAATAATTGGCAATTACTTTCCTCTTCACTCTATGATCCGTATGAGAAAGCAGGGCGTGGTGTGTAGTTATACAGCGCACTGTTAGTCAAAACCTCATCGCATAGACAGCATCCCCTTCATTCCAGGAGTCAAGAGAACCATCGTCAAACCCTTCCATGGCCTGAATACTCTCCCAGCTATGTTCCTTGAAAAGCTTCTTCGCAGCGTTCCAAACACTCGTGTAGAACATGTCGCTCTCCTCTGTATTATCTTCTCGCGCAATGCATCTCATCACTCGCCCATCGTCCGTCTTGACAGCAAAATCCGCATCGCCCCTCTCCACAACAATGTCCGCTACATCTGCGCTCCCGTAACCGCCCTCATATTCTGCGTCATCGTCGTCTGAATCGTCCTCATTTTCAACTATCGTGAATCCCGCATCCCGAGCTCGGGCCCAGAAACTGTTATCATCACTATCAGATGATGCAAACCCGCTCCATTCATAACTCGGCAGCCTGATGCGGACTCTCCACCCGTTATATGGTTTGAACTTGGCCGTGATAATCTCCTTCCACCGCCAGGTGGAAGGTATGTCAAGCCACGCGCTTCCGTCGCCAGTGGTTGCACACATCCAGAGCCGCCGGTAGCCATCAGCTTCAAGTACGGACCCGAAGCAGTCTGTGGTTTGAAAGCCCGTGTAGGGCCCTCCGCCCACCCCACAGAAGACTTCAAGGAGGTCAAGCTGCAGGCCCGGGAATAGGCCGAGAATGGCACCAAGATGGAAGTACCGGACCTTCTCGTCATCATCGTCCTGGTCCTCGGCCTCACTCTCATCGTCCACGGCATCGGATGCATTGCTAGAATTGACCTCATTCAAATCACGACCCTTCATCTGAGAACTTTCACCCAAAGCGTTGGGCTGTGACTTTCCAGTGTCCGGAAATAAGTTGAGTCCCACAGGGCAATGATGAATTAACATGTACCGAAGCTGCCTTATTTGTGCGGGACTCATGCTCATCAGAGTATCAATTAAATCCGCGTTTGAGTTGCAGAAGACACGCGCATTTGGGAGCAAGAGTTGCGCGGCCTCATGGTAGATTTGGCGACAGACTAGCAAGATTCCTAGATGCGGTTCCCGGTCTGATTCATCTTGGCCTCTGTGCAGCCTCCGGAATATCGTGATGGATCGGAAATAGTAGAGAAATACGAGCCTTCGAATCTCTGGCGGCAAGCTGAGCAGTGTCGGGGGGCGAGCATGGTTGGGCATGGTCAGGGTATTGGCTTCCATGAGAAAAACACCCCTGAATTGCGGGATGTAATATTGTATTTTCTTTTGTTCTTGTGATGACAGAATGGCTTCAACAATACTTACGTTCATGGATGTTAATCGGGCCCTGGTACGCCTGGTGTGAGATCGGCTGTGGAGGTACAGTACATACCCCGCTGCGCCTCCGCTAATCAAAATGTCGCTGATACTATTTTAATTATAGTTCAGCATGAAATTTTGCAAGTCACCAATTATCCCAGCAAGCTCAGGGACTCTGGCCTCTGATCCAAACTGCTTGAGGGGAGCTTCCACGTCCAAACATTGTGGAAGCTAAGTAATAGCCATATCTTGCATGACTGTTGCTGTGGTGGATGAGTGTATTCGACCCTCTAACGGTGATTAGGCTGCAAGTGTTACATCTACAGTCAAACCTGACAATGGTTGAAGGAAGACATGGCCAGGGCAAATCGGTGCCCTTCAAAATTTCCTTTGATATCTATTGAGCATCCGCGCATTACAGTAGATCTCAAGCCTACCGCGTGTGAGCACGAGTGTCCTCAGAAACAATTCAAGAGATCAGAGGCATTGACTTTTCAAAGATACAATGCTGCACTGTTGTGGCTACGATTGGCCTTGGGGTCGCTCTGCAAGGGGTAGACAGAAATCCGGCGCCAACCCTGATCAACATGACGTTAAATGCGGTGCTCCTTAAGACCATTGGCCGATCCTACTGTTCCTACCACCTGCCACAATGAAGCGGAAGTCATATAGGCGCTGAAGGTTGTATGATGTTTGAGCCATCAAGACGACGACAGCGGGAATTTGATCCCTTGGGAGATAACGGTAGACCCGCACACACCCCGTCTTCGTCCGTCTCTGGCGTTGCTCGTTCCAAAACGCGCTGGGCGTGTTGGTATCGTCTTGAAACATAAGAGGGCTTGATGATGGCTCGTTAGATACTGCTTCCCTTGATGCTTGCATCCATTGAGCAGGAAACAGACGGGACAGAAGCGCACCTACTCCGGAAGTATAAAGTAGACTCTAATTCCTTCTTTTTATACATATCCTTGATAGCCCCTTTGGAGATGTTTTCACCAGACAGGCGGCGACGCCCACGTCTCCCCCTGGGCACGGAGTCCACGGTTGTCGAAGAATTCAAGGGGAATCCCCCGCTCAAGGCCACCGTGTCCACGACATCCGATAGATCGCTCGGATGACAGTCGAGAAAAGGGGTAAATTTGTGTCTCGGAAAAAGGTATCTAGGATCGCACTGCGGCAGTTAGAGCCTGGACACTCTGAGCCGGAGGATACCCATTTGTGGCGGCTAGAATGAGCGCTTTGATCGAAATCTCCACACTGCCGGTCCTTCAATCTATCACATCGGATTCTTGAGCGCTGCGGGGTGGACCCTGTATGATACTGTAGCATGCCTTGGGACAAAGATCTCTTGTAGGTAGTGACATTTGTAGTCGTCCCCACGGATCCATTTGACTTGTTTGGGTGTTCCGGTGCTTTCAGGCTTTGACGACCCAATGTCTCGGATAGGAACCCGGGAGGTTTTCTTCTGTCGATGGCTATGAATGCTCAGTCACATTCAGCCATTTCACAACCACCAAAAATTTTGACTGTCTGGAACCAAGTGCAAACGGAAAGCTGAAGTTGTTGAAAAGCGGATAGCGAAACTCCCCTCCCCTTTCATTTTCATTCCATTCATGAGGTTTTTGCAGTCAGAACTAGATTGGCAGTACTCTCTAACTCCATCGGCTTGGAATCGAAAGCTATAGTCTCTCAACCCCACTGGATTTCTGCGTAGAGCCGGTCTTCTTTCCGGCCTATGTGTCTGCTTTCCTTTGTTGCCAATGGGCTCATGGCAGCGGTAATGGAATTATGCCGAATATCTTGGTAAACCCCCTTCTCGTGTGGAGAAACATATACCGTGGACACCACGTTTGGGAGCAACCGTGGTACTCAACCCATCTTGGGTGGATTTGGTCGAAGGCCGCTCGGCCATCTCAGCCGAGGTCAGTAAAAAAAAAAGGGTCCATCTTCCTGGCGGAGTGGTGAGTATAGATAGGCAACTGAGCTACTCCAATCACTTTTATAGAGGGCTTTGCCAGCCGTCCTAGCTCCGTCCTTCAGGATGAGATGCGGAGATGAGCCGGCAATGCCCCTGACGAACAACGCGGAGAAGATGCTTGTTGATAGGGGTTTCGGTTGGCTCAAGCCACGGCAACGGCATCAGAGTATTCAGCAACTAGTGCCCGCCGAGTTGGTCGGCTTCCCCAAGAGTCAATCCTGAGCTAATAAAAATGAGGTGCAAAATTCCTCATTTTCGGTGGAGTTCTTTGCTTCTTGGGAGGACGTACGCCGAGCAGTAACAGGGTGACTAGAATGCTCTCCCCCACTTTTCACTATTTTCAGGACCTTTTGATACGGCGATGGCTCCGTATAAATTATATCCGCCCTGAGGTTACCATGTACCCTGCCCCTCATGCCGAGAAACAATACCCATTATGGAGAAAAATCTGCTTCTCGGAGCGTCAGGGCCTGTTATGTTATCGTCGCGAGCGGAGCAAATGCAACAACTCGCGCCAAACCTGATAACTCCCGATTCCCCCACCAGTAACTGACGCCGGGACATGCCGACTATCATCGTTAGCATATGCTCTCAAATTTGTGATCGGCAATGTTGCACACGCGACTGGGCAAGCTGTAACGGTTGCAACGTCCCAGGCACTCTGAACATGTCCGACAGTGACCAGCCCGCCGAGTTCTCAACCTCCACAGCGCTGGCCCCATCCAGTCCGAATTCCTTCGCTCTACAAAGTACATGGCCCATATGTTTGCTCAGACCCTATCCAAAATGTGGGTTACGGCTATGGATATGGATATGGATGTGGTTTTTCTTGCGTTGTCCCCACCAGCGCAATCACGAGAAAGAATTAATACATAAAGAACACCCCTGGCGGCGTTGAGTTCTGCTACAATTCATCAACCTTTAACCTTTTGACAAGGTTTCCTGACACGGACACCATGTTATTCCACTATCGCACTGGCTTCCAGGCCTTTGTTGTAGCTCTCCTGGCCCTTGGACCAGCCGACGCTGCCCCTGAGTATCGTCATCCGTCAAATCATCCGTCAAAACTACCCAAGGTTTGGCCTCCTCCGCAAGAGATTTCGTCGCTCGGCCGGGATGTCTCACTCCGCGGTCCCGTCACGATCGTAACTGGGGATGCCAAAGACAAAACCACGCTCAACGTCGTCAAGCGGATTGTGATCTCCGCCGGTGGCACTCCCAGAATCTCAGACTCCCGTCATGGCTACCCGACACAACGCGGCACGCAAATCTTCATTGGCACTGATAAGGAAAACTCCGATGCCTCCGCCGTCGCCAAGGCACTAGCTGGCAAAAGCGCTCATGGCCTCGATGCTGATGGCTATGTTCTTGCAGCAGGCCATCATAAGGGCCGCCCGAGCATCGTTCTCAACGGCGTGGATAAGCGCGGTACGTTTTATGCGGCTCAGACCCTTCGCCAGCTTGTCGATGGGAGCCGTGTTCCGGGTGTCAAGGTGCGCGACTGGCCGCTCATGTCCATTCGTGGCTCCATCGAGGGCTTCTATGGCATTCCCTGGTCGCACCAAGCACGTCTCGACCACTATGAATTCTATGGCAGGCACAAGATCAATACCTACATCTACACGCCCAAGGATGACCTGAAGCTCCGTTTCGAGTGGCGCGATCTTTACACTGGTGAGGCCCTTGAGAAGCTCAAGGAGCTAATAACCACCGCCAATGCCAATCATGTAGATTTCACCTATGCTCTTTCACCCGGTGCTTCCATCTGCTACTCGTCCGACGAAGATTTCAATACTACCGTCACCAAATTCAACCAGATTCGCGAGTTGGGTGTCCACAGCTTTTACATTGCTCTTGATGATATTCCCCTGAAATTCCACTGCGACGCGGATAAGGAGAAGTGGGAGGACAAGGGCAACTGGCACTGGTTGGCGGAAGCCCAGACATACTATCTAAACCGCGTCCAGAAGGAGTACATTGAGCCCCTAGGTCTCCTCGACCTCGAGACGGTCCCAACCAACTACGCTGGCAGCGAGCCCGATCCTTATAAGGAGAGGTTTGGTACTACCCTGGACAAGAAGATCCGCGTCCAGTGGACCGGCGAAGGAGTCTTCAGTGACAAGATCACCGTCGATAGCGTCCAGCGCGCCCTCACGACCTATGTAACCGAGAACATGTTCATCTGGGACAATTTCCCAGTGAACGATGGCAAGCGTGACCGACTCTTCCTTAACCCCCTCACCGGCCGCGCCACCGATCTGTACAAGTACATCCTTGGCTTCACCTCGAACCCGATGATTGAGCCTTATGCCTCCCTGCCCGCCCTTTCCAACTACGCCGATTACATGTGGAACGCACCCGCCTACGACGCCGATGAGTCAATGGCGGCAATCCTGGCAGAGCTCGCGGGCAACAACAAACAGATCCGCGAGGCGCTCATCGCCTTCTCCGACCTCAACCAGAACTGGCCCTACCGCAAACCAGAGGTCCACTCTCCCGCACTTGACAAGGACATCGAGGCTTTCTGGGCCGGCCGGTCCGCGCGCGGAAAGGGCCACGACCGCTCCAGGCAGCTCCGCAAGCGCTTGGAGCTCCTCACTCAGCTCCCAAGAACCCTGCCGCGCATGGCCATGAAAGCCTTTGCGGCAGAGGTAGCGCCTTGGGCGACCGTTGCGAGCCAGTGGGCTCATGCGTGCGAGCACCTGATAAGCATGCTCGACGCCCACGACAAGGGACAGAGGGGGAAGGCGGCGCGTGAGTTCAAGGCCGCGCTGGAGTGGGTCGAAAAGACCAAGGAGAAGACCGTGGACGATCGCAATGAGAAAGGCGAGGACCTGCCCAAGTCGATTGTGCCGCATGTTGCGGAGCAGGCGTTCACTGGCTTCCTTGGAAATGCCACGGCTATTTATAAGGGGGAGTAGGTGTAAGTGCGGGGTGCTTTTAACGATTTGCCGCGGTACACGGCTTCCCTGGCCGAGTTTTTTTTTTTTTCTCGCTGTTTATCTATTGTATATATATATACGTGTGTGTCCTGGACATATGCTAAGTAGTCTCTCAGAGCTACCATAGATATATTTCTATAATTATCCTAAGAGTTTATTTTAGTTCTAACCCTTTTCTGAGCAAGAAATCGCCAAGCGACACGTCGATGATGCAGTGCAAATTATTACCACTACCAAGCCTTCAAATTTCAAACTGAGAAACAGAAAAGTTGAAAAGATCTTGGCGCTCTCCTGTGCTGGAGAGAGACGACGCCAAAGTGGACAAACTACAAATCGCCGTCGTATTTCTACTTCTGGGGGACGCATCAGTCGCCCCTGTGTGAGGGAAAAGAAGTGACCGATTAACTATTGAATCGCGAAAACCCCTGGTGCCTGAGACCCGATTTTCCTGGAAAAGTGGAAAAGGCTAATTGGCATGATAAAAAAAAAAAAAAAAAATCTTTGTACAAGTACAATGGAATCTACAAGAGTCTATCTCCTGGATGACATATGCAACGACAGATGAGAGGATATGTATAGACAAAATGCAAGACAAAAAAAGATTGAAAATGCAAAAAATATATGAAAGAATTGCAAAACATAACGCTCCAGATTATGACCAGTCCTTGGGAAAAGAGAGAGAAAAAAGAACTCCAACGATAAACGCGAGAACGGATATCAAAACACAGCTCTCCCACAGCACACTCAATGGCCGGGCGATGGGATACCACCACCAAATCCGCAGTCCCTGCGGGGCTCCACCCCTCTCAGCCGGTTGGCAATGTCGCTGACGTAGCTGGGGGTTCCGTAATTCACAACGTCCCAGTTGAGCGGATCAACTACACTGCCGCTGTTGTAGCAGCGCAGCATAGCACCATATTGGCGGCGATTCTTTGTGAAGCAGGCAGAGAGGCCCTCGGTCTGGCCAGTGCCTAAAGCGCCAGCATATAACATGCCTTGGATTTTCGATTCAGGGCATTCGCCAAAGGAGGTCCCTAAACAGCTGGGGCTTCCCAGGGCTTGCATGAGGCCTGGCGTCACACCGTCGCCTGCGACGGTGCGGACGTTCCCGCTAGATTCTTGCATCATGATAGTGAGGAATATCCCTCTGTGATGTTTGGGATAATGAGTTAGCCGCCGCGTCGTTTTGGCAGTTCCAATATGAATATCCGCCTGAGGAAATAAAGAAGGATACGGGAGATTCAAGCATACTTGTCAATTCCTGCCGCTGCAGCAGCTTCTCCAATATATTTCTTGATATAGCCCATCTCAGACTCGCTATTGAACTTGGACATGACCGGGCTGTTAAGTGCCCATAGTTGATTGAATGTAAGCCATTCCTCGGCTGGTGGGAATTGTGTGCCTTTGTAGCATGCGGGTCCGGCTGGCGTCGTTTGGTCTGGGGGAGGGCCGGGCGTGCAGCTTGGAGTTAAGTACCCGTTCGGGTCTTCTGTACAACTTGGCGATTCACTCCGGGTCTTGATTGGTTTAGCTGCAGTTAGACTCGTCGCCAGAAGTTGGAGGACAAGAAGCTAGGAAGCTGTCAGCCATACAACGTTTGACAAAAGGAATGAGAGGGTAAACACATACCGATTGGAAATGCATGGTGAAAATTGTTGTCGAGCAATGAAATATATAGAAAGTTATAGAGGGATAGAGAGAGGACTCCTGGGATACTCGCGATGCACTGATCAAATCAAATGGGCATATCAAAGATAGAGAGAAAAATCTTTTCGAGACGCGAACAATGAAATAAAGAAATTTAATGATATAACGATCGGCAAAGAGCTTGTGGGGTGCAGGTAATGAACGAGCTCTTTTGAATTCTGTGGTTTGGATATTCTTATTCGATGGGGGTGTTCGCGGAGATTTATATCGACGTGTCCAAGCAAGCAAGCCCAGAGCTCAGCATCGCGCCTGAACCATCGTGCTTCTCCCTCCACTCGGCCCTTTGATGATCGTATTTGCAAATTTAGACATAGGGAAATTAACCTGTCGCTCCATGCTGGCAGCCAGGGATTGGGGACTCTAGCAAGGGACCTGGTCCATTCTCAGCCCCCAAGATACGGCAATCCTATTTGGTGGACAAGGGTCAGCCACGCCGTTCTTGTTCAGAAGTTTGCGACCCTGAACATGGCCAGCCGATCTCACGATTGGCCAGACAAAAGCAAAGTATTATCTGTTGTTCCTTGCAGCTCCTAAGCCGCAAGTCGCGCAGCCGCAAAACTTGCAATTTCTTGCAAGTCACACTGCACGCTATGGCGGTTGAGATCTGAGGCACAAGGAACAAGGAAAAAGCGCTACTGGCCAGCCCAACAGCCCATTTTCACCAGGTCTGGTCCAGCAGTCAGTTGCGGAGCACGATCCGTCGCGGCGGCTACGAGAAACAACCCGAGAAATTTGATGTTTCTTATTTTAGACCTGTGATAACTACCGCGCAGTTAAGCTACAGAGCCAAGTCAGCTTTTGGAGAGTTAACTAGCTACTAAACAGTTAGTAAGTAACTAACTAATGTCCTTGGCAGAACGGCGAGGATGCTCTCAAAGCACTAGGACCTATACTTACTTACTCTGTGTACAGTCATACAAGAATAGCTGCCCTGCTGAGATAGGGCCATTGCCAGCTCCATCCTCCTGGAAAAACTATATATCGAACCTGGTGGGATCAGAGTTCCGAGGAACAGGGCGATTCTAAATGATTGGAGAGTTGACGGTGGCTTGGTTCCTTGGCCCATGCAGGCCAGGATAAGAAGCGAGCGAGTTGCGACTTTGAACGGCGCAAGGTGACTTTGCTCTTGTCAGACTCATGGATGATGGCAGCTTCGGACTAACTGCAGCCAGCTAGCAGCAAAGCTATTTCAGGCACGGCAGTGGATGCACGTACCATCTGAGCGTGGCATCGTTCTGCTGTTCCTGTGAAGCTTTGAAGAAGACATTTTGACATCCGTGCATGTCGACGACTTTCGACATTCAGAAATAGTAATAGTAACTTAGTAGAACTGAGGCCTTCGATTGAGATAATCGGCGAGACTCGCAGTTATAAATTGCACCTGAAGAGTCCTTCAGCACAAGGAAGTTATTTCGAGAAAGTTTTTGAATCAACTCTGGGTGCACGCCGGAGGACCTCACACCTTCTTCTTCACCAGGTTCTCTATTGTAATTGGCATCAGGAAACTCGAAAGATAAAAAAAAAAAAAAAAACCGATCCGATGGGCATTCTGTGAGGCAGGTTTCGCTGTGGTTCTGTTCAGCTACCGCATTCAACGTTGTTCGTCCCACCTTTATAGGTGATGGAATGAGTTCCAGAGATGAAAAAGTGCAGTGAAAGTATGATAAGAGTTCTGCTCTTTGCACAGTAGATATCAACGTCCTTATGCCCAGGGAACTCGAATGTAACTGGTGAAGAGGATTAGATGTCCTGTTACCTGTGTGCTAACCAACCTCCATGCGAACCGTATTGATTTTCAAAAGGTCAAAAGGCTCCTAGCAACCAAAATTCATGTGAAAGGGAAATACGCATATCTACATCCATGTGCATCTATCTATACTGGGCTTCTGTATCTCATGGCTTGCCAACCGTTTCTTCAGCTGGGTTCAACTTCCTTAAGGTTTTCGCCTGGCCTTGGGCCAACACACCTTCCAATCCATTCGTACCTTTAAACATCTCTCCAACGAATGGGAGAATTATCGACATCACCACCACTGATGTCTTTCTGGCCGCAGATATCCACATATCCCACATATTCCCCGGCGCGTGCTGGGTCAAACCAGTCCAAGGATGCCTTCCCAAACACCATCGTTTCACAATGCCCAGCAGCCAGCTGATACCGCAACCGCCATTCACGAAACAAAACAATGCAATCGATAAGTTCAAAAGAACCCCGCGAAGCCACCGGAAGACCTAGATCATAAACTCAGCTGCTTTGCACAAGATACACCGGGTTTAACTTTTCGTGAGCACTGGACCTGGATAAGTCTCGAGTTGCCACAAAAGGCGCTCCAGGCAACAGAAAGACCCAAGTTCGGGATCTCATTGGACAAGCCGGATCACCGTCCGCCCAGCCTGCGGTCTGCTCTGCACACACCGATTCCCACGCCAATAACTGTGTCCTCGCCAAGCGCGCAAGAGCAAGCCGCTTTTTATCCGGATTTTCTCAGCCTCGGAATTAGGGCTGGCCTTCCCGACTTGGAAAGGTTGATTATGCTTGTTGCTGCAGGGATTCGTGACTTGGGTTACAAGATGCAAAAGAGAGGAAGAAAAGAAAAGAAAAGAATCGAATTCAACAAACAAAAGAAAACAAATAGAAAGTTGGTACGAAGGAATGCTCCTAGAAGGACTGATACGCAATGGCTGGAGTCAATACGATTATCGTCTATCTCTGCCACCAAATTCCTGGTGCCCATTTTGCTTTTTGATAATAACTCTTTTATCCCTCTCCAATGACCGATAGCAGTTCACCAGATTACAAGGCTCTCTTCCTCCGAGCGGGGGCGGAACGAAGGCAGGCAGAAGAGTGAGAGGCTGAGGGAAGAGTGGGCCACCAGCCGTCAACACTCAAGGAGCTCATCAAGAGATGCCATGATTCATACTCCCGGCCTTTTCAGTTGGAACATCGTCCCGCTCCACGAAGGGGACTATTCTACCACCCACTGGTAAATACTGCCCAGCAAGTCGTTGCTTTCGATCAAGCTGTCTGGTTCAACTGCAAGATACTTACGAAGTGGTTTGCACTTGCCTGCAACCAACTGGAAGAGACGGACCTCGGCTATTCACATCTTTTCTTGAGCTGGACGGACTTGGTTCTCCGGTATTCTAGTCGAAAACTACGAAGCGAAAAGGATCTGGAGGACTACGAGCGAACTGCAGTGGAAGGCCATGTCCATGATACCATAGCCGGCCGAGCTATGCAAAATACCTGGTGCCCGAGAGAGATTCTGGCTTGGCGATGGGATCGTGTTCGAGCTGTACCTTGGCTACGACCTGGAAACCTACAGCTCCTTCTTCCTAGCCACTTCCTACATGTACTTCTTTTTCTTGATCAGTGAGGTTAAGGGTACCACCACCCTTGACATCGCTGATTGACAAAATGCACACAGCATGACACTCACCGTGAGGGGTGTTGTTGAGCTGTTTAAACTTGTGGGACGCGAAGGAGGTGGTCAATTGTGAGATCTTGGCTTTCTCTATCTCACATAACCACAGGGACAGTGAGGATGTACAGCCACTATGCGGTCAATAAGGAGAGCAACACATCTTTCTACCGTCACCCAATCAAAACATTTGACCTTACCAGCGAGGTGGGGAAAGGATGAGTGGAGTGCATATATGTTTACCAAGAATGTTTACAATATGGTCATCTGAGGAGGATTCAGTCTGCTGTTGATGAGATCCCTCGTGGAGTAAGTTCTGATGTTTGACAGTCAGAACTTGAACTCTCTCAATCAAATGTTCTGATGTTTTTAAATGAAGATGGCAATCAATCAAGTCAGGCTCCGGAGCCAGAAATAGACTGCATCAACCTACCTTAGTTAAGACAAGAATCAATTCCCATTATCTGAACCATCCCACATGCGCTATGGTAACCTGATTCTGAATACTTTTATTCACCTTTTCATCAACACATGAGCCAGTTGTTAGACTGCACGCAAAGGCCGAGTCATAAGATCACCCCTTTTCATCGTATACTGAGGGTCAATGATTGCCTTGGCTGGCTCCTCAGAACTTCAGACGGTGGCCATGGAAGTCCGGCTGTCTAGATGAACTAACACCTTTTGTATGACTTATTTTTATTCATTAGCGCCTTGGCAGTTGAGTTTAGTGTTGACCAGAAAACTTGGAGCTCCTCAGGATATCTGAAAACTTTGCGAATGCAGACGCACATAAGCTCAGGGAATATCGGCTTATAGTTCAGAGGTTTCGATTACTTAAATTCGCTCAGAGCCCCCTTCGACGGGCTGGCTTGAAAATGGGACAGGATTTTCATCTCATTGCACCTCGTCGTCGCGAAAAGCGAAGTTGGGGATGCAGACCTTGTGAGGACCTGTTCAATGGATCTGCATCCTCTCTTGTTTCCCTTTTTGCGAGACCCATTATCCCCCAATCTCGTGATGGGGAGAACAGTCACAGAACAGTCCTACCCAAGCCAGGGAAAACTATTCCCCAGAAAAGGCGACTTGAGCCGGCCCATCTTCCTGTTAATATGCCATCTTCCCGTGCTCTGACGTGCACAACCAAATCTAGATCTATCCTCATTCAGCTTCCCACCGAGATCCATTACCATATTCTCGACTTCTTGGACTTGGAAGATGTCTTTCTTTTGGGTCTTAGCTGCCGGAGTCTGTGGACCCTCGTGAGACCACTGATCGCAAAACATTTTTCGGGCTACTTAGGTGTTTGGGCAGGAATTCCGGTCATCTGTGTGGGTGATTCAATCGAACACGGTGGAAATACCCAGTATCCTGACGGCATGCTCTCCCCAGACGAGTTGAAAGAATTGGATGAGGGCCTGGAATTTGAAGAATTAGAGATCGAACTGGGCGGCGACCTGGCGGAGGAGTTGGCTGATAAACCTGTCAGTTTGTATCGAATGGCAGACGCTCGATACACCAGCATCACCACAGTTACAACGAGTTTCCCGCACGATCTCTTTAGGCTCGCCCTCGATCTTCAATACGGGCACCCTAGCCCGGTAGATATAGTCCAAGTGGCACATCCAGAGCCACAGAGTTACTATCCATGCAGTGAGGAATGGGTTCTCAGAAATCTAACAACGCATGAATTTGTTCGACCCTCAGCAGTCGCATTAGATCAGAAGCACGTTCAAGGCCCGTTTATCGATATACTAGGCTATGGTGAAGTCATCCTCTACAAGACTTGCTGGTCAACCTCCGATTATTCGTTGATTCGGGGAAAAGAGATGCATCGAGGGGCTTGGGCTGGCCACGCACTCGATATAGTCCCCGCGACCCACCTGAGTGGTGATACTTCATGGAAAGATATTAGCGACAAGATTGCACAAGAGATCTCGGAAATTTGGGGAGAGGTCTATGGGGAAAACTGGAAAACCGATCTGGTCACGGAACGGCGTCGCTGCTAACCCATTTTCAGCCATCATTTCTGTGATTTTGGATGCTGGATTTTCAGAAGACGCGGTTTGGAGTGCATGATGATACACAGATCATTCCAGATTTGATGGCATTGAGTTTCATAGGTACTTTTGGCTTGTTGTGACTTTGGAATGGCATCTCGCATTTTGGGGCCCAATTGAGCATTATATTTAAGAATCCATATCAGGACTCTTTTTTCATTAAAAACACATTACCAGGCTCTACACAGACATCACATATCAGTTTGCTATCATAGACTCAAGCCAATAAGCACAATGAGAAGAGATTTTCAAGAGTAATAATATAATTTTGGCGTAAGAGCTGTGCTGCCTGACTTGTAACACTAATTATACCATTGCACAAAATCATCACAATCATCAACGTGACAAGCACTCTAGAGAAACATGTGAGTGTTGACTAGTCCCTAACTGGTTCTTGACTGGTGTGCTAATAATATGAAGCGGGAATACAGGCAATATCTTGAAATTGGCAAAGGCGAACTTCCCCTGCCAGATTTCAATGTGATGGAAAGTTCAGTTATCTACGGGGCGCGTTAGCGGTGCTATAACATGACCCCCCCAAATAACACGGTTTTCCCGTACGACACCCCTGCCAAACCCCCCCTGGATAACTGAGTTATATTGACTAGGTAAGAGATTCGAGTTCGAGTTCGAGTTCGGGTTCTGGGAAAATTTTCAGTTTAGAAATTGGCTTCTGTCTATGCTACAACTAAAGCATTTGTCTACTGGCCGACTGCGAAATTTAATTACATCTCGCCCAGAAACCTCCAAACGCCCTACACCCAGCCCGACAATGGAACCACCTCCGCAACCGAAACAGTATCCCGTAAAGAAACATCAAGCTTCCGACTCACCTGGTTGGACCACAACGCTTTTTCAGGGTAGCGAATGCGAGTTTCTGCATGAGTATACTGACAGCGGCCTATGTCCTGTTCTGATTGATGATGTGCTTGGTGGCTCAGACTTGGTTCATAAAGGAAAGCTGTGTTCCTTTAGAATCATTGGAAAGCTGGGAAGAGGATCTTATTCCACTGTTTGGTTGGGGAGAGAGACGTAAGAACCTCCATAACAAGACCTGCACTCTCCCCTCTCACCTGAGCTTATTGAATTGGACTAGCTGACACTTGAGATGTCCAGTAATTCTGGCGAATACCTTGCCCTCAAAGTTCTAAGACTTGAGTATAGCACACTAGACAACTCTGAGATGAGTATCCTACGAAAGCTTGGGAAACTTGAGGTTGCCTTTTTCCACACTCACATCCCCACACAAGACCAATTTCTCTGTCTTGGCCTAAAGCCACTTGGGTGTACTCTTCGGGAGAGGTTTAATGCAGAAGCTGATGCACCTAGTGATATTCCTTCACTCACTGTACTAGTGAAGACCCTCTTGATGAAGGTGCTTGCTTTTCATCAGAAGCAAATATGCCATGGTGGTAGGTGGTGTTTACTCTCTCATAACTACTCAGTAGTAGATAACAAACACACATTAACCAAGCAAATGTTTTAGACATTAGTGCCAATAATGTTTCCCTAGGGGTACATCCTGAAGCTTTTACCAATGAGGCTTTGGACAAGACTTTTGAGTTTGATCAAAAATCTGATGTTATACTCTGGAATGTTTCAGATTTGGACACACCACCTCCACGTCCAGGTAATCTGCCTGAGTATATCATTCTCCGTTATGGGACTCCTCTTAAGACAGATACACAAGATATGTCACTAGTTGACATAATTGATTTTGGCAAAGGTTTGTCACCATCAATTCCAATTGAATACCTGATAGGGATATCCTTTGCCCCTGTTTCAGCTCCTCTGACCCAATGCAACATAGTTGTACTGACAGGTGCTTGAACAAAGGATTTGAAACACCTTCAAAATCAAATGTCCTCGGGACGGAAAACTACTGTGCCCCAGAACTGGAGCGTAGTGGTGCAAATACTGCAACTGCAAAGTCTGATCTTTGGAGTCTAGGCTGTGTGGTAGGTTGATCCATCCCATCAGACATGATTTTATCAAAACTAGGCATGTTTTTCTACCCTTTTCTGTTGTCTCTAACCTTATCTAGTTCGCGTATGTGCCGACCTACCAGCATCTATTTGACAGGAAAAGTGACCTAAAACATTATCTCAGTATGTTCCCCATAACCCATCTAATACCTATTCTCCTTTCCATTTCTACGTGAAACCCCATTGGAATTGACCTCAGTATCCCGCAGCCGCCGACCATGAAGCACAGAGCTCATTCATTGAGTCTAAGCTTTTGATGAGCCACCTGAAAGATGAGCCAGAATATCGCCATTTACTCACGCGGCTCATCCATTCTTTAATTCAAGTCGATCCAAAAGAACGTGACCCGGAAGAAGCCAAGAGAATCCTCAAACAACTTGAAGCTTGGGAGCCCCTGTAAATAGCTGAACTTCCCCTTTTATGGCTTCAAAAATAATGACGAACCTATGCAGCCTGGAAGCTGGGGAGGCTGATATCAAATGAAAACTTCCAGTTGCTTCTGAAAGAGGCCCCGTTGTTCAGTGCAACCATCCTTACACTGCTCTACGACATCAACCCTGCTCGCCTATCTGATATTGTGTGGACAAGATAGACCAGAAGAAACTGTTGCCTTGCTTCCATTTTTTAGTTACTGTAATGATAGGGATAATGTGTATGTCGATTTCATGTGAACAATGGCATGGTTTCCTCATCTACTTATTTTCTTCTATATGAGTTTGATGTCTATCACAACTTCCATAACTTAACTGAACAGCACTTCTACTCCAGATGACGATAATTTGAGGTGGGAGGCAACCCTCCGTCGGCATCTTCGCCTTAAGCCAGAACCTAGCTACCCTTCAAACGCTCTTTTTTATTGAAATTGCCCCGGACTCTATGAATGGGGCGAACTCTACGAATGGGGCAAGGTGTAAACTTCCCAAATGCAATGAGTTCATACAGTAGGTATCACCATTGGTCTTCTGATCACGGGGAAGACAGTAGTCCAGACACAATGCGAACATTTAATCATTGCGAGCAATTCTCCGCAAATATTCCACTTTTTATGCATGCTCCAGAGCCTCCATGAAACGGGGCAGGACATTCATCCAGCCCTCAGTCCCCCAGGCGGATTACGATCAAGCTCCCAGAGTTGATTAGCAGGGTCGAAGGTGATAGAGGAAGGTCCCTGAGTTAACGATATCCCTGAGAGCGGCCCCGCAGTCTTGTACAGTACTTTAATTTGTGGAGAACTCCAACCCAAATCTGAGGTACACTACTACTGCGTAAGGATTCAGGACGGTACGAACGGTTCAATCTGCAACAACGGTAACACCAAGTTAGCTAGCTACCTTCCTTCTATCTATACTATCTATAATTTGCTTGGCTTCACCATATGGGCTACTAGTTCTAGACATCAATATAAAGATGTAAGTTTTATCTAGATATCATATACAGACTTCATACAACTGAGGTAAATAGAAATAATCTATATCTATCTATCATCACTAGCTATTATCAATATATCATCACTATCTACCTTTGATATATACCATCACTTGATATCATCGATAGATATATACCATCGATAGATACCATCGATAGCTATCATCGTTAGCTATCATTGCTAGATATCATTCATTCAAGCAGGTAGGCAGCCAGATAGTCATTTAATAAGTTAGCATTGCCAGGTAGGTGGGTAGCTAGATGATGATGTTTATTCTTATAGAGATTGATTGAATATGGAGCAGATTGGAAGATAGATAGGCAGATAATTTGAGATAAGAATAGGGGCTATCTGAGCAAATTGCAGTCTGATATTTCAAAATGTATGCTAAAAGGCTATTGTGGGGCTTGGCTAACATACATAGCAGGTTGCACGTAAGGATTAAGTTAAGAACAAGAATTGAAGGATCTTATTGTTATCTCTCTGAATACTAGTTACATTCCTTGATTCCTTGGTCATTCTAAGAGTAAAAAAGAAAACAACAAAGGAAAAACAAAGGAATCCTTCGTTAAAAATATAAAAACAAACAAGGCCTCAGAAGAAAGAAAGCAGCAAGGATACATGTTCAGAAGGATTCATAAAGAGGGAAGGAATTGCATGCTAGGGAAGGAATCTCATCCTCTCGTCCCCACATAGCAGATCCATCGCCGTACGGATCTTATTTAATGTTCATATAAACAGCCCATTCAAGGATCTCTGACCCCAAACTACCCTCATCAACTCTAGTGTAGGTCAGCTGAGTCACCCGAGGGGTGTAGTCTCCATACATAGTAACATGGGTTATAACGCCACCCAACCCCCACCTCCCCCGACGTATAACCCCTAGTTAGATGTCTCTGAGCGGCATCCCTCGCTACCAGGAGCCATTGTGTATCAGTACTGTTAGGAGCATTCCGTTCTTCATTGTGTACTCATCAGTGTTTCTTTTCAGATGAATTTTTCTTTTCTTTTCTCTTTTATCTTGTAACTATGGAATATTCCTCAACAGAGCTTAACCGAGGGTTAGCATGCAACAGATCTTTCTGGATGTCGAAGGGCTCCGTTGGCCACAAGCGTGGACTCACTCGTAGATGCCACCGTCAATCCCCCCCGAAGAAATAAATATATATATGTCGATATGGCCCACCAATGCAGTGATGTATATTTTTTGTAAAGGGAGTGCCATAAGATTCTCGAGTCTCATCGCTTTCCTACATCTCGCCCCCTCTAGAAAGGTGGGGCAGCAGGGAAATCTTGAGCGGGCAATAGCTTCTCTGCATAGTGGGAACTGGCTGACGAGTGGATTCAGTAGATTTGATGACGGTCCGGTATTGTGAGAGCTTCTTAGCAAGGATCTCGGAAGCTATCTCTTCCCCTAACAAGTTTGACTGCAAGTGGTGAAGAAGTGTCTTAAAGAAGCATCCATTCTTTAAATCATAGTACTCATCCTTGTGCTCTACAGAGAAGCCTCTGCTGAGTTGCAAGGGCATGTCAGACCATCGGATTCAGAATTGTCTCAATATCATCCATCACTGTTGATTGCCGGTCAACATGCTCATGGATTCTCTTTTGATCTAGCTCTGTCAAATTCCCTCAAGAACCCTGCATCGTCACTGGCATTGATGTGTATTTTATTGATGTTCCTCAACACTTGTAGGGTTTTCTGATTCTCTTTCCCAGGAGAAATTGCTTCTCTTCTAATTTAGAGTCGGATTCGAAATCGTCGAGTACGTAGATGGATGTTGTTTGACGACGTTGTTGAGTTGTCTGATTGGGGTCTTGCGAACTCCCAACAACAAGAGCTATAGTTGATTGCTTCCATTACTGATGGAGAATGTAATGTCGTTTTTGAAAGCAAAAAGGTAAGAAACGAGAAGAAACGACGAGAACAGAGAGAGGTATAGAAGGAAACTCAACAAGGAAAGAAATTTATAAAGAGAAGAGGAAAGAGGGCTAAGAATAAGAGAGTCAAAATGGATAAACACTCCACAGGAGAGGACGCCGAGTGCCTGCCGTCCCTAATATCCGAAGAGAGCAAATTCATGATCGGTATATTTGGGAGAACATCAAGAGCGTTGAACTCCTTTATATTTCGAAAGGTAAAGTATTATCTTATGAATAGGGCAAAGGAGCGATGATAAACTGAAAATGTAGGGTAGATGTAGCTGTGGTGGAATATACATTATAACATCAAGGGGTTGTTGGTGTTGGCATGCTCATCGAGAGGGGGGGGGAGATGTTTTGTAGAACAAAGTCTGGTGGACTGTGTGATGTTTTGAAAATCAGGGACTCGGTAGAATAAAGGAAAACATGCCTGGACACTCAGCATTGGGAATTATACTTCATATTGCTGCATACATGCGCAGCCTCAAAGCTCTCTTCTCCGGCTTTCATGAAATCACCTAGTTTGAGAATATGAATGATGGGTTATATAGAGGATATTATTGACTAGGCGGCGAAGCTGAATGGAATTGAAGTAGCAAAAGCAACAATCCGGATAAATAGTTATATGTGAGGGCGTTCTGGACAAAAGTAAACCATGTAAACATCAAATTATTCTGGCCTAGTTGGGCTGTCATGAAAAAGTGTTGGCCCGGCCCCCAAAAGTGGAAAGGGGTTTGGGGACGAAATCGAATCTATTGGGGTAGTAGAGGAACTAGAAGCAAATGGGTCATTACCAGAGCGACAGGGCCAGTTTGGGGCCGCGGCAATTTTTGCCAGCGCCGGTTTTCTTCGTCTTGGTCATATTGCAGACCGGGTCGAACGGGGAGACAGCGAAGTTGGAGAGGCTCGCATTTTCAGTAGGGGCCATTATGAAAAACCGAATAAAAGGGGAATATAAATAAACGGATGGACCTGTTTATTCGCCGTAAATGAAGCGGGTTGAACTACCCACCTATCGAGAATGGTTCTCTCTGTGGGAGTTCCTTTCAAGGACATCTGAAGGGTCGTGCACTCTGTGGGCATTTTGACATGACTTATTAATGTTCCGGGATTAATCCACGATGAAGATTTGCATCAGAACCGCTTGGACGGATATATAGGAATATTTTAAGATGGCTTCCCCACCTAAGGATCGATCCTCGGTGCAACGGCATTCAACATTTTGCAAATTGTGGCATCGAGGCCAGCCTCCTTTGAGTTGTGAACCAGAACCTTTTAAGTCGCCGACAATGGGACAAAAATTTTTGACTTCCATGAAGCTCAATGAGGGTTTTTTGAGCTCACCAATCACTCAGTCGTGGAGACATCCCAGAGTGGGTTCCTGAAGATGCGAATTTGGATTTGATATAGCATCGTAGGAAGGTGGGGCAGAACGTTTTAAGTCTGTTGACGCTGTGAAAACCAGATGGAGTTGGCAATTTTGGAGTTCGTAAAACGAGGCGGCTCGTTGGATAGAGTCTTTGAGACTAAGGGCCTTAGTTCAGGATTCTGTCTTTGCCAGATTTGTAGGACCTTTAGACCAGCGTGCAACAGGGTCATACGGAGACGATCCCAGTGTAATTCATCCGTCCCATAGATACTAGTGTTGACTATTTCTAAGTCAACGCTCGGAGTCGATATATGCGAACTATAGCATTTCTTCTTTGGGAACTCATTTGCTTCTTATCCTGATCTGATGCTGCAGCAATTCCGCATGAGGGAGGGATTGGGTGAGCTCTTTTGCCCCAGCAAGATAACTGGAGGTCTGGGATCACTCGCTATATAAGCAATAATCTAATCCTTCCAGGGCCGTTTATACCACTTGGTGGCAGGGTAAACAGATAACAATTGAGAAATAAAAAAGAAATAACCAGGAGAATGAAAAAAAATCATAAACTGATGGCCAAGAAGGTTGTTTCTTTTGAGGTAGATATTCCATCTGCACTTCCTTCCACCCGACGTGGGTAGACAAACAACAATAAAAGAAATAAAATAAAAATCATTTCTTCACAGTAAAATCGCCGAAAAATTTACTGCTCAGTGCTTGGACAATTTTCATCGTCAATCTGATATTGCTCACGGTGAGAGTAATTTGCTCACAATATATCATGATTTTCAGGCCATCTGTAGAATGATTAGTGAGATATTACATTTACTTTCATATAATATCATATATTTAAAAAGTGTGATCAGAGTTGTTTCTGCTGTCACTTGAATGATATCAAGAGCAGAATTACAGTAACGGGAACCATAACCTCAATAGCTTTTTTTTTTTGGTAGGCTATTGCTGGAATGGTGATGATAGCATTTGCCAGATCTCAGAGTTGGGATCATTGACAAATAGTCTTCATGGTGGCTTCGAGAATGCAACAACATGATGAGAAAGAGTCGTTCTTGTGAATATTCTGCTAGAAGCAGAAAGTCACAACGAAACACAGAAGAAAATATTGGGATAGTTGTCACGGGAGGAGGAAATGGTAAGCAGGAGGAATGTTGACTACAATTCTCCCGCAATCCTCGCCCAGACGACAGTGACACAATTCCCTTATGCGATATTTCACAGGCTCAACCCCACCAAAGGGAACCGAAGATGGCTATTTGGGCGATATGAGATTTGCCTGTGGACCATTATTAGTAAAAACAGATGGTTGTCGTAGCACCCCAACTGGCTGGTAATTCGCTGACTGATTTCTTCCAATTCATATCCACCCCCACAACCATGATGATGACACATATGTCATAAAACTGGAGTTTCTTTGGATTGAAATAGTAACTGCCAGGAAAGGCAAGCACCCACACCAATTCTAATCGGCGATAAGAGTCTTAGGAACGTTGTGATGCCATTCAAGTCGGAGCATCCGAAATTGATGGCCCAAGATACACAATGCGACTCGAGTCAGATCACATGGCCTTGTAGAAGAATTAGCAAGCACGTCGATTTGCATTACTTGTGTTCGTCAGTGGCAAGTTTGATAGTGACAGAAAGCTCCAACCGTCGACACTTTAACGTCCCCAGCAATTAGTGATTTGGAACAGTTCATGATGGTTTGAGCGGCAGCATCCATTGTCTTTTGTATAGCGAGTGTGACAAGATCGCACTATGGCCACTAGGTTATCCATAGCAAAAAGCCAACGTAACTATTTGTCAAATGGTTGCGCTCATAGTGATATATATAACCCGTGGGTGTGGTGGTGTGGCCCGGCCCACAGCGGACATGGCCAATCACCCCACCACCTATACACTGCGACCGCCAGTCGCAGCATAGTGTAGAAACCACATGGGTAATGAAGAACGAAACTGAAGATATTAAGTGAGTTGTTCAGAGACAACAATCTGCTCATGAGTTACTGTTGAAACCCATATCTCATCAGATAATTGATGAGCACTGTTAATCTTGGGAGATGCTGGCTGTCGTATTTCTTTCGTTTTGATATAACAAATAGTTCGTATCCAAGACCTTCTACCCCGATGTCCATCGGGTGGTGCATCTTAAGGGCGGTTGTGGTATGATAGTGTTGTGTGGGGGGTGGTACGAAGACTCGTGTTTTTGAAGTCCGCCATACAAATCGACATTAAGGACCCGCCTTCGAGAGGCTTGAAACCAACAAAAACTCGCTCGCTGCCGGCTGTCTTCGTTCGCTGTCCAGCAAGCTCTTGATCTTTCTGGGTTCTAATTTCACGTTTTGACTGTACCCCGCCTTTTTTTCCCGTGTGGCAGAGACTCTCCCACGTAACATCCCATATCGACTCCGTAGAAGAATAAAAGACAGAAGGAACGGTTAGAATATTGTCATTTAAAAAATAAAATATAATCAGGAGATTGTAGAAGTTTTCTTCAAGAATTGGACTGGTAGGGTGAGTTAGTAGTAGCCTTGTAATCATACCGAGATGATTTTCAAAATCCGATGCTTTTCAGTGGCAGTCTTGTATTTAATAGGCTTGAGAGTCTGTGATAAGATAGCACTATGGCCACTAGGTTATCCATAGCAAAAAGCCAACGTAACTATTTGTTAAATGGTTGCGCTCATAGTGATATATATACCCGTGGGTGTGGTGGTGTGACCCGGCCCACAGCGGACATGGCCAACCATCCCACCACCTATACACTGCGACCGCCAGTCACAGCAACGTGTGGGAACCACAAGTCAATGATGTTTGACAGCTGTTAAATATTCCAAATTGAGAATGGCAGAGACGCTACATCATTTCAGACCCAGGTAGAGTTTGAGATTGCTGTCCAGGAAACTCATTTCGTTCATAAAAATCGAAGAAAGCTTTCTGCCGATATTGATGGTACGGGTGAACGTTGATATAGCCTTGTGGGGTCCTGGAAGGAGGAATCGAGACACCGAGCATCTGGTGGTTCTCGGTGTTTGCAAGCACCGAAATGTGAGGCAGAGAGAAGTTCGTATGCATGAAGGCCTCGAAAAAGACACGGAGCCTCAGGTCACAACTGAGAGGGCAGCTGCCCCAGCGAGCCAAAAATTAAAGGGTAACCGCAAGGGATTCGTGGGATGACACGATAAGAAGGGTTTTAAACTCATAACAGGGCAAAGCATCCACAGAGAGTAATAATGCGATTACACAATAGTACATAGGGACGCCCAGTCACCTAAAAGTACTCGCTGTGGGTGCAAGTCAGGTAATATAGGATTTAGGCAAATGGAGATAATTTGTAACGAATAGCCATCGAAATAATGTCGTTTACGCCTACCAACCGAATGGTCGAGGTGCTATAGGTCGCAGCGAGTTTATTCTCGAAGAGGATAGTTATATGAGAAGGTAGCGAAGATAATGCGGAGGATCGATACCAACACGGTCTAGAGCCCGGGTCTGGTGTCCGGTGTTTCCACTCTATGTAAGGGAGGTGCCGTTTGAAACCTGCAGGAGGTGTCATACGAACCATTCGCATTGACAAAAAGGGCTACCGTCGCAACTGAAAAGGAGGAAGAACATGTAAGTTGCCGTGCTCGGTCAATACATATATATGAGTATAGGATACTCATTTTAAAACTTGAACATTTGGTGCAGCTGTGCACAGTGCATGGTATTTGTTCAGCAGAGAGTCAGCCCATGTTGCCTCATCTAGGCTATTAGTGCTTCCTTTCGGGGCATGCTGCGGATACCCACAGAGGTAAGTAAACTAATAATAGTCATGGGTAAAGTTGGCGAGATGGCATAAAGGTAGTTGTCTAGCTCTCTTCTAGCAACACCAGGTTTATATAACTGCCAATGTAGGATAATCATAACCCAGCAACATCTAGTGAGCCAAGGCCGTGGAAAACCTTTACTCGCACACCGAGCTCACGACTATCTTCCTGCTGGTATCACAGAGAGAAGCAGGATGTTAACATGTCCCAGATGATAAGGATAAAAGTTGCAACATCCCTCTGCTGAACGCTTTTGAGAAAAGCGTCGCAGGTGCATCCCCCTATAATATAAGGGTCTGTGGGCAGCCAGAACAATAGATCAACAGAGACTCATTCTTTAGAGCTTGTCAGTTCTCCCGATGATATCGAGAACTCCTCAACGGCTGCAGCCAATCGAGCCATCTAATGGGAAATAAGTAGGTACGCGAATCTGATGAATCAACACATGCTTAGATGAAGGCATTGGAATTGGACGTGTGCTGATAGCTCTTCATGAGTTTCCTGTGGTCGATGGGTCAGGAATCCCGGGCGTAACATTCCTAGCGTGGGATAACCAACACAGTGTGGGCCTCGCATAAATCAGGTTTGTAGATGAAACGGCAACCCCCTACGAAGGTGCGCTCTGGCAAGGCGGTCGCATTGCAATATAGGGAATTGCGATATCCAAACTGAGTAAGGTGGAAGATCTCCTGTCGATCAACGTAGTGCGGTAAATTTCTGATAATCCGAGTTCACTCAGATAGAAAATGAAGAGAGTGTCCAGAGGCATATGGACATAATTGATACAAGTCATAAGTGAAATGTTCTGCAGGTAAACAAAACACGCAGTTGTCACAAAGTGATTGAGTATTTGCACACAGGGGATAATTCTGGTTTGGTCGATATTTATAGAATTGAATGCTAGAGGAGGCAGGTCAGAAGAAGGAGGACAAAAAGGTTATAATAGACCGCAGCGACTACTAAAGTTCAGCGTGGTTGAATCAACGAGGCGGAATAAATTGGTTGCGCGTTCGAACATTCTCTAAAAACCCTGGTGTAATTCCAACCCACGGCCACTCATTTTGGCTTTAAAGCAGAGTCCAACCATTACCTCGATCAGCACTCATGTAGCCCCTACCCTGCTGTTATTATCCCTCACGAGGGGATTGATTTCGATAAGACATCATATCCAATGCCTCCAGCGCGTAATTTTGCGTCTATCAGGATACGTGGGCGCAGAGGATTGGGGAAATCGGACTCTAGATTCCAATTACCGACAGCGGAAGAATTGATTGTATATTGTCCGGCCCGATGAGACTCTGAACAAGTGCCTCAACCCCAAACCGATTCATAGGTAGTGGAAGATCTACCAAGAGCAACTGTGGGGCGTTGGAGCCAAGCCCGGTCCATGAGGGCCGTTGTTATCTCTCCCGGTTAGCACACTCGGGTCGCAGTTCTTGTTCCTATCATATGACCTATAATTACGCCCCCACGGTGTTGAAACTGTAGACATCGTAATTGGTGGCCTGGTTTTTGGTTGTCGGTTTGTATTGGTACTCAAAATGTGTTGGCAGCGTCTTGAAAGAATCTTTGCATCGACGCTCACACCATGTCCAGGAGGTGAGAAGTAAGGAGCCCCCTGTAACATTTATGAGAAAAAAGCTTGCCCAATGATGTTTGGAAAGATCCACGAGCATTGGTTCGGTTGTTTCATTGAAAAATGGTAGTAAATGTTTTCATGATATGTCGGTAGTTATGGTGTAATTACTCAACATGCCTGGCGGCGAATAATTGAGGACCGAAATAGTGACTCGAACGTGGATAACTAGTCAAGCAATGCATATTTCGGCAAGTTTCGGCAAGTTTCGATTGGACGGTGAACCATCAATTCTTCCATTATCCTGCCATATTTTTGTGATGTCGATTTCATTAGAAATTTAGCCTCAGGGATAATGAATGAGCTATTCAATTGCCGTAGAGATCATGTGTTCTAGCTCTTGACGATGCCTGCATACTTCTGAAACTGCCGAACCAACAATGCTGACATTGGCATTATTCCCTTCCCTTGCATGAAGCCGGTTGTTGAAACTGCTGAATGGTCACTGGTGGGTAATTTTGACCGATTTTTGCTTGGGGAAGAGGGAAACCTGTGTCGGTGGAACAATCAAGAATCAGGAGGACAACAAAATGTTATCACAATGTCCTCCCGGATATCAGCCATTTGGTAGATTGTTGCAGTGGGGACACAAATCCAGTGAGCTCAAAGCGTGGCGGTCGTAGTGCTTGAATAGGAGTACCAAAACGATCCAACGAAGCAGTCAAGGAAAGTATATTTCTTCTCGAAGTTAATGAGCCGGATTATGTATCTTGTCGCATATATTCTCCTAGATGAGTTGCATGATATTCCTTGAGTGTTGAACTGGTAAATATATTTTGAAGAGCCCCTCCATGCTGCGTCGGAATCGCCCGGAAGAAGTTGCTAACCATTATTGATATCATGAACCTCTCGGTGGAGAGTTGAAATAAGGGCCTTTAAAGTAGCCGATGTACCTCCCAGGGTCGTTGGGGAATTACCAGTAGGTACAGTATCGACATATCGCCATCCATAAATTGACCCTTGTCTCTTCCAAGTTTTCCAACAAGGACACCAAGTAAAAATTCCCATTACCTGCTCCAGGATGCCTTTAAATGCCGGGAATTCTATTCGTGGCCGTGTTAATATCTTAACCAGGGCCCAAAAGATGGTGAGTATCGTCAGGACACTTTCAAGATGGCCACTCGCCTCGTCACTCTTCGTCTGCAAATTGCTTGGATTGTCACATGCGGAGTCACTCGTACTAGGGGCTTCGGAGTGGCACTTTTTCACATTTAAAAAAGTGTTAAAGGCTTCAGGATAAAGCTTGAAACAGCATATATGGGCTTTGCAATTAATCGCTCTGATGACGCCAAGACGATCGGAAGAATCGGCAATGCCAACATGTCAGCTTGAATATTTCCTCGTTAAGTGGTCTTCAAGGAAACAACCCCATTCAAACTCCTTTCGATTCTTCCGCCTCGCATGATTGGGTGTCTCCCACTGACCGGAGGCGACATGGTACTATATTTCTTAAGTCTGACGTTAAAGTTAGTAGAGTTGGGTATTTGCAAGAAGGTGATTCAAGTTCCTATGAGGTAAGAAAAGTAAATATTAGATATTTATCGTGCAAAGGGGATATATAGCACTCTGAGTCATCATAAGTTTTCCCATTGTAAATATAATAGATTAAGAGCCAGCCATCGAAGACGGCTGGTTAGGAAACATGAGGAGGAGAGAAAAGGGAAAAGAGGGAGAGAAATCAAGATGGCCGGGCAAAGGACCATATATATAGGGAAGCTGGTGGTGAAGGGTCGCTTTCTCACGACAGGGAATGGTTCGAAGATTCCGGGGACGTATCTAAAATTGAATGCAGCGCCCAGCAGGGAATGTTTCAGAAGATCTGGGGAGAAAGTTAGAAATTGAATAATACTGGATTAAGGGTGATCTGTCGCGCGAGGCGTTTCAGTTAATATTGATCCGTAACTTTCCAAATTTAATATAATGGTACAACCTTGGGGTAACCACTCATTCACGTCGCCTACCCAAGAAACGACCGAGAAAAAAGGCTAAAAAAGCATACTTCGTAGTTGCCACCATAAAACCAATTTCGATCGATAACCCTTAGGAATCTCAGCTGAATTTCTTCTGCGGCTCACTTTCATCTCTCTTGTCGACAGTGTGTCCCTCGCCGATAGCCTGAATATTGTACACATCCAGAGAACCTAATGATAGCCGAAGAAATGCATGCTTGTTTCGCCAACTTATTTGGCTTGCCGCGAATCCCTCGGAGTATGCCGGTGGAGGGGGAGGATCTGTAATTTTGGTGATTAAATATGCTGTTGACGCTTCTGCAATACCATAAACTAGAACTCCAAGGAGAGGTACTGTAAGCATAGTGTAGAAACCAATCGCAAATCCAAAAAGAACACCGGCTCGGTCACGAAACCAGAGCCTTTTTTGTTCTTTCGTGTATTTGATGCGAGAGAAATATGGTTCAAGCTGTCAATGTTGTCAATAAACTTCTCCAGAATAAGATGAAATAAATTGCAATTTTTAACCAAGAATAGCACGAGATGAACAAAACAATAGCGGCATCTTCTTACCAGTTCTCGCATAAGACTACGCGACGAAAAATAACTTTGTAGAAACATCACAACAATCCTTTTTGGGACAACAAGCCCAGAGCCAAATATGACAACGGCTGGTATAGGTCCGACCCCTTTATTAAAGGCGTAAAAACTGGCAGCTGGGATCACAAATATTCCGACAACTGGGAGCAGCGAGAGCAAATAGACAGCGAGGGAGGTGGCAGTTCTCCGGCCATACCGGATCACAAAGGTCTTTAGAGACGAGGCCAAAGTTGAAGTGGTGGCGCCATCCCTCCTGACTGAATACATCCTGAGATGGGGATAATACAGGGCTCGCAAACCCTCGGGATGATCTGATTTGTGTTTTTCGATATAGGTCGAATCAACCCATCGGAGAGATTCCATAAACCTTCAGCAGCAGTAAGCAGTGAGACACTGAGTCGCCACATCAATTAGGTACGGCGGTGGTTTGGAATACATACATATCGTCTAATGTAGGAGTAATATAGCGCATCAAGGTCATCAACAAGAATGGCACTTGTAGGACGTATGTTGATATAAAGTCAAGATGGCTAATGATTGTATCGTCCCATGTTGCCGCGTCCAAGTTGACAACCCAGGAGAGAAGCCATATTACGAACTTAACTCCAACAACCTGCAAAAGAGAGTGTTAAAATAACCATCAATACGACGTATGATCTATTCCATACATACTGGAATAGAAATTATGAGTCGAATTGCAATCCCGGCACAAACCGCGAGGGCTGCTTGCCTGTAATGTTGCGACTTGAAGAGGGACGGGTTCTGCAGAGCTCTATGGGCTAATTGGGCAACAAACAAGCAAATAACAAAGACGATTAGCAGGATGGATCTTGAGGTTCCTGCACATAAATTTATCTCGCGAGTAGAATCGGTGTAGATATGCAATGCACCTGAAATCTGTGCATCGACTGGCCATCAACGGGAACACTCACCTCCTACTAGTGTAAGCTGGGCTCCGCGAATAATGGCATTTGGTTCGAAATTAGACATTGCTGATGTCCTGAGTGGCAATATCTAGGTCATATAGCCAGCCAATAATCGATGGAAAGCTGAACACCGCTGAAAAGAGTATCTTCGCTTTCCGGATATATGGTTATCTTTGATCCACGCTCAACCGCATCCACGGATGGAAGTTGATGTCACGCAGAATTCCCCTTAGCTAAGCTCTTAGCTAAGGTTAAGCGCCAGCCGAGCCCCATCGTCCCGTATCCCAGCTCCGATCTCCAGACCCTCACTCAACCCCTCGTTCCCACCAGGTACCAGGTTTCATCATCTGTTCTGATACGGCCTTCGTCCATCGATTTAACGGCTAGGTCATCATTCGTTTAGTTACTGCCCTGTTTTTATATACCTACGCATTCCATTCTCGTTGCTCCCTACTCGTTGCGTCCCTTCCATGTCGAGCTTCTTTGGCGTCCCCCGCCGCTGCGGATACTTAATCTAATGGATCCTGGCGAACCTCTTCAGCGTTCCAAGACCTCGCCCGCGAGGTTACGCCATAGCCTGGGTTCTGTCGATGGCCCAAGCCCGGGTTCCAATGAAGTGTTATTCCACCACCATTCTGCCAAAATCGTGAAATTCGAACTCCCCAATTCCACCCACATCGCTCCTCCCAGCGATATTTCCTCAGACCTTGACTATGTAGTTGATGCTGTCGAGACCTTGCCGTGGCGCCTGTCAACTGAGAGGACAGTGGCTGTGGGTTACTTGAAAATCGAACAAGTTCCCGGCTCAACCATGTTCCTCAAGTCTGGCGACGTAGTGCGGGCTCTCATGAAGAATTGCCAGTGTTGGTGTGTGGATGGGAATTCAACTTTTGTCATAAGAATACAGCGCCTCACCTATTATCGCATTGAACTACCATTCAAAACAGAGCAAGATAAGGAGCAGGTGGAAACATTGAAGCAGGTTCTTCGCTCAATTATTCGATATGAAGTCACACCCTGTCCCTTCAAGCGAGGATTCTCTGTCGAGTTGCCCGAAGAGGCGAGAACCCCACGGAAGAAGAAAGCTTGGCGACCGAAACTGGACCCAAGCGTCGAAGTTGGGAAATTGAGTTTTGGAGAGGCCGGCTCAGATGGTGTAGGATGTGGGAGAAGTCATGCGGACTCAGAAGATGGAGCGGCCACAGACGGGAGCGAAAACACCCCCAAAGCACGCCGTGCACCCACATTCAATTACGAAGGGTCGCCCTCCGTACCTACCCCAGCTAGAGCAGTCAGAAATGTCACGGAACCTACTTATACCTTTGGTTCCATCATGGCCAGGTTCCAAGCTCTTCCGGACAGCGAAAGCGAAACGGATGGGGATACGCTGTCATCAAGTATGGACTCTTTCCACTCTTTCAAGTCGGCTCGTTCTGGGCTTCCGTCACCTCCATACTCTGAGCCCCCGTCGCCCCTCGACTCTCGCCCTCTTGGCAATGTAGAGCAGCTACAGATCCCTCCCAAACCGATCCATACCCGTGAAATTTCCGGGGCTACCGTTGTGGCCGAGCCCGCTGGGCTAGAGGAGGCTGTCGCATCTTGGAAAGAGAATGGATCCTTAGAGACAGACCGCGTATCAAGTCCACCGGGTCCCATGAATGGAATAACTACATCTACGCTTACCACAAGTCCCGGCACAGCCATACGCCAACGCTGTCTTCAAGGACCAAAGAGGCACGAGCTTACTCCAACGCAGTCCTCAACAAGTTGGAGCCCTGAAGGTGGATCACCAGTCATCTTGACGACCGCATCAATCCTTCGGAAAACCTGCTCCTTCATCGTAGGTACTCCGATCCAAGTTTTAGCTATAATCCTTCACATCGCGGCTCGTCTCGCCCATGGAGGCGAATCTCGTGCCACCAATACCGACGAATCAGACAATCATTACGATGGCTCTGACTCTGACGATGGCATTTGGAGTGAGGATGACTTCGGTATCCCACTGTCAACAGCTGCTTCAGTAAAGGCAGCCGATCCCAGCATCGACAACGGCCATTTTGAACTTTGGGAGGAAGAGTTGGACTGAGTAATAGTATTTATTGACTATGCCATCATTGAGGATGGTCTAGAGCAGTCCTCTTCTCGGTGTGTACCTTTATTGAAACAATCTATTAATGTATTTTAATATGCGGATGGCTATTGCTTGACCTGTTGAACTTTTCGTTTTAGTCTTTGTGTTGATCTGGCGAACTTGAATCCTTGCGATTATGGATGGACGGTTACTATTTGGCGGGTAGGTATGCACGGTTTGGGTTATTGCCGAGTGGTTTTCTAGGAGTTCTGATGATCCTCTGCAAACTCGATCGACAATCGATTTACGGCCATTGATCAAGACCTGCACGGCTCCACTACATTTTATATGCATCAGCGCTCACTTCCGTTGTCCTTGTCTCCTATCCTTTATCCTCTATGGCTTTATTTGATATCACTGGCGCTATTATCGGCGATCTGTCTGCTATGTATGCACTTTTATATGTTCTATTATGATACGGCGTTTCTTATAGTTGCTTAGCGTTTGTCTGCAATATCCTCCAATTTCACACCATTTAAATTTCACAATGTCGTGGCTACATCGAATGCATCTCCAGGCCTCAAGTCACATTTCAAATCAAAGAGGAAAATTCTCTATCCAGATCTCCCACCCATACGTAAATCTCCACATTCACTGAAATATCAAGTCGAACGCTCAGCACAGTTCTAATGCAAAACAAAATGGAAATTAAAAAAAAAAAAAAAAAAAAAAAAAAACAATCATAACCCTTCAAAGGAAACACCTATGGCGCCTAACAACCAGATGCAGAGCTCGCATATCTCATCTCTATTGCACAACAACCCTCTCCCCTTCCCCTCCGGAGCGATAATAAAGCAAGCCCCTTCCTGGCTACGCCTTTCCCTTCCCACCCTTTCCCTTCGCCTTCTTCTTCCCACTCCGATCCCTCTTCTTCATCCCCACCATCCCTAGCTTGCAGATCTCGGCATATTTCACAAAGAACCCCTCAATATCATCCGGCTGAATGATCGTCGACACCTTCGACTTGGCCCCTTTGTGTCGTCCGTTTGTGGCGCGGACGAGGACGGGCATGGGTGCGGGTACTGGTGATGTCGACGGTAGGGCTGCTGTGGTATCTTCTGACTGTGTAGGGGAGGGGGAGGCGGTAGCGGTGGTTGTGCTGATAGGTAGCCGCTTTTGTGTGAGGAATATGGAGCCGCGCGCTTTTGTGGATTGGGCTGTTAGGAGTGCTTTTAGGGCGGCGAAGAACTGTAGTTCGGTTTTGGGATTATCAATTCCTCCTTCATGAAGTTATGTAGATAGGATTAAATATATATACTCACCTCATCATTGGAGAGATGGGGACCGGACATTTTGGGCGGAGTGTGTGGGGTTGTTGATTTCGCACTTGCACTCGGGTTGTATATTTTCGATTGATTGCAGATATCCTTTTCTTTCCGTCTCGGGGCTATACGCTAGCTTATATATCAAATGAGCTGCGTTCGCATCGAGAATATCGTGAGCGTCATTGTCATTAGGTACTAGTAATCACCGAGTCTGAAATAATCTTATTCATTGTCGTGGGGTTGTAGAAGCTCCGCACACCGCTTTCCAACTTGCGCGGCAGAAAAAAGTTCCTCAGAATGCCATCTGACGCAGGACCCATTCAGTCGGTCAATCTTACCGCTCCGCGACCATGCCGCGCCCCCTCTACAATACGACGCAGCTCCCGAAGCAGCTCCGGGAGGAGCTGGGCATTTCAGATCCGACTAATGGTCGTAGAGGAGCTCGCCGACACAATGCTCCTCTTTCCCGCAAGGAACAGCGGAAAGCGGCTCGGACGAACAACAAACGCACACTGTCTGTGCAACAAGGGAAGTGGTCTCAGGGGGGTGTGAGGGATGATAAGGGGAACATGCGAAGCACTCCGTCCGTGACTGGAAGGGTTAACGGGAAACTAAAGCAGACTGCGAAGTTAAATGCGGCGAAGGCGCCTAATTCGATCTTGAAGGGGCAGAGAAAGATCATTGACGAGTCTGAGGTTGAGTCGGACGAAGGGGCTGATGGAGACGAAGAAGGGGGCTTTTCGGATTTGCTTGATGAAAACGAAGGTGATGAACAGGAGGATGATAACTCGGAAGAAAGTGACGAGAACGGAAGGAGGAATTCTGCAGGGCGGACTAGGATATCTAGAGCAGTGGAGGCAAAATTGGCGGAGGACGATGCAGAGATCTCTACTCTAGAGAAAAAATTGGGCATCAAAGGGAAGAAAGGGAAGTTGCCACAATCATTTTATGATGAAGGGTTAGCAGATTTATTCGGTGATCCGAGCGGGAGTGACTCGGAGGATGAATCACGGAAGCGGAAGAGGGAAGGGGATGAATGGCTGCAGCGGAAGAGATTGAAGGCGCAGGCTGCAGCGCGAGAAGTTCGTAAGGGAATGGATACGGCTAGTGATAGCGGAAGCGAGGAGGTTTCCGAATCTGAGGGCAGTGACTGGAGTGGTGGGAGTAGCGAGGGAGGTAATCTGGGGAATGAATTTGAAGGGTTTGAAGACGAGGATCCAGAGAATTCACCTCCCAAGCCCAAAAGACGGGAAAATCCATACGTCGCACCAGTTGTGGCCGTGGATACAGTTGCACGCAAATACATACCCCCATCCCTCCGAGCCCCGGCGGCCAGTGAAGCAGAGTCCCTAGCCCGTCTACGACGACAGGCCCAGGGCCATCTTAACAAACTTTCCGAAGCAAACCTCGTCTCAATTCTTCGAGACGTCGAGAAACTCTATCAGGACTATCCACGGCACAGTGTCACCTCGACGTTAATCGACCTGTTGATGGACATGATTTACAACCCAAGCGTTCTGCAGGACACATTCATCATCCTACATGCTGGCTTCATAGCAGCTATGTATAAGGTGTTGGGCATGGACTTTGGGGCAGAGTTTGTAGAACGAATCGTCAAAAGATTTGATGACGATTACCAGAGAAAGGACGGTGGACTCGGTAAACAGCCGATTAATGCCATATCTCTACTGTCGCATCTTTATAACTTCCATGTTCTCGGATGTAGCTTGATTTTCGACTACATCCGCCTTTTCCTGGAGGAAATCAATGAAATGAATACAGAGCTACTTTTGAAAATTATCAGAAGTAATAATACCTAGTACCCTCTTCCGGACGTCTAGGTTCCATCTGCTAATTTATTCATCTCAGATTCCGGGCCCCAACTGCGACAAGACGACCCGTCCTCGCTAAAAGACATAATTCTCCTCATTCAACCTGCAGTCTCCCAGATCGGTGAGGGCGCGTTATCCGTCCGTACAAAATTCATGATCGAAACTATGACAGACCTTAAAAATAACAGATTAAAAACGGGCGCGACCGCATCCTCCATCTCATCCGAGCACATCACCCGTATGAGGAAAATTCTCGGATCCCTCAACAACTCACGCACCCTCCGCGCCAGTGAGCCCCTACGCATCGGCCGCGCAGATATCCACAATTCCTCCAGAAAGGGGAAGTGGTGGCTAGTGGGCGCAAGTTGGAAAAACGATGACCCCACGACCAAATCTGCCTCGGCAGTTCTGGATGCCACGGCAGCTCTTTCGAACACGCTAGCCGACGATATCGGCGGTGACGAGGTCGATCTCGCGCAATTAGCCCGAGCTCATCGGATGAATACCGATGTTCGCCGATCCATATTTGTCGCGATTATGTCGGCGGCTGACTGCCGAGATGCGCATATCCGCCTGGCGAAACTGCGATTAAAACGGAACCAGGAGGGGGAGATCCCTCGTGTTGTCTTGCACTGTGCTATGGAAGAAGAAGCACATAACCCGTATTACACACTCCTAGCGCGGAAGCTCTGCGGGGAGCGGAGAATGAAAATGGCGTTCATGTTCTCGTTATGGGATGTGTTTAAGCGGATGGGCGAGAAGGGTGACCTGGAAGAGGGCTCAGACGCCGACGTTGACGGTGATAGCGATAATACAGTGACCAGCAAAGCCATTGTGAATTTGGCGAAAATGTTTGGCAGCATGGTTGCGGACGGTGCGCTTACCCTGGGCATCCTCAAGGTCTTGGAATTTGCGTACTTGCAGCCGAAGACGAAGACGTTTGTTGAGTTGCTGCTTGTTACTGTCATGGTGCAGACGCAACAGAAAAGACTGAAGAAGATGAAGCAGAATGAAAAAGCACCATCTGTGGCTGACGACGGAGCGGATGAGACAGAGCTTGACGAAAAGGCGCTTGCGGATGTGTTTCTGCGAACTCGGGAGACTCCGCAGATTGTCCCGCGCCTAATTTACTTTATTCGCAAGGTGGTTGTGAAGACAGATATTGTGGTATCAAAAAGGGAGAAGAGGATCGTTAAATGGGGGAGTAAGGTTGCTTTGGATACGTTGAAGGTCGTATCTCGGGCTGTTGATAATTCTTGATACCCTTCTGCTTTCTCTCCGATGTATATGCAAAGCATATTCGCGATATAAAATGAATGCTAATCGCCAAGATATTACAACCGGCGATAATAGGAACATTCCGTGATATCTCCATTCTCTCGCATTCTATGCATCAATGCCCAGCTTTGGAAATATGTCCGTTAAGGCCTGTATTTGTTTTACTGATGCTAACGACCCAGGGCGATAGGTGGACAAAGCAGGCCCATCTCCATCTCTAGGAAGGAGAAAGCTGTCCCAGCCAGCATTAATAGCCCCTTCGTAATCCTTTTCATAATGGTCCCCAATATGTATGCAGGTCCAATCTGTATCCTTCAATAGCAAAGATCCATCCCCCTCAAGGCATTTCTTTGCCCTCTCCTTGGCGAAATCGAAAATCTTTCGATGAGGTTTCTCTTCTCCTGCCTCATAGCTAGTAACGATAAAATCTATATCAGCCGGTGTGTTTCCATCCGAACCAGTCCCATCACTGGTAGTAACACCGCTAGAAGTGTTAGTAGCGATCCACCCCAGCGGCCCAACACGTACCCCCAAGCTTGACAAGATATTGGCATTCCTATCGTCAGAGTTCGAAATAACACCTACAATCACCCTCTCAAATCCCCGAGAACCATCACTGGATCCATACAACCGTCTCCCCACTCTCCACCGCCTCATCCGGGTCATAAACGCTTCTACATCTGGATACAGCAAATATCCTTCCCGGCTCTCGAACCGTTTCAGCAACCTCTGGACGAGTTCCTCTGGGACCTCAATTTCAACACCAGCCTCCGTCCCACCCACGGCCTTGCCCTTACTAGCTAGCGCGTCGTCCTCCCTCGCAACCGTTTTAAAACATTCCCGTATCACATTACCCCACCACTCCCTTGGTCCACCGAAACCGGCAACATTGCGGCCAAAATTTGGTCTCGTGGCACTCTCGTGCTTATACACAGCGCGGAAGGCGGTTGAGATTTTCGCTGCGAGGTCGACAGTGGGGATATTGTTTCTGCAGAGATGTGGGGGGAAATCGAGGGATTGCGCGACTTGGGCGTATTGGATATGCACCGGAAGGCGCGGATGAAAAAGGGTGTGGAAGGCGTCAAGGGTGAGGAGGAGGATGCGCGGAGGCATTTGTTGGAGTTACAGAAATGGGACGGAAAGCAGCTGTGGGGAATTGGGGAATTGGAGACGATCTGTTCTAGATATTGTTGTGGTTATAATATACGCAGGGAGTGGATTTGGTGCCGAGATGACCTATGCCACTTCCAGCGTAGTGCACAACCTTGTTTCGACGACCGCAGTTCCTATCAACATATCACAATGTATATCCATATATATATCTCTATATCTGTTTTGAAATTACCAGTCAGTTACGAACCCGGGGGCTGTTCGGGGAGACGGAGACCAACTCAGTGGAGCATCAGAACAGTATACAACGGCAGCTATATGCTGAAATAAGCCGACTTGGCAGTTACTCCTAATATTCCCCAGTAATGTTGGCCCCCTGAGAGAATAAAGACAGCACAGCGCACGGAAGCTTAGAGCAAATGTGAGCGTGGTTTCCCATATACGGGCCAGGTGAATTCCCACATAAAACCATGTGGATGCTAGGCGAACAAACAACGACCCTAGGAGATAGGTCAGACCGCAGCATGACCATTGTGTGCTGAATCCTTAAGACTCGTATACGAGATGGCTCCAGCTAAAGTACGTGCCCCTGGAAAGCATATTCGTTTCCAGAAACTCCCACAGAATTGTGGCACCGTGTTGACGTGATGTAGACTCCAGAAAGGCGAAGTCACATTATAAGTAGAGCCTCTCCCGCTGCAGGGATTGGATCAGTTTCGCGAACTCCGCGTTTTATCTTTGGGTCAACTGCTCCCTCGAGCGCTGCATCTCAGTTTGCAGCAACGCCGCGTTTTCACTTTACTGAAAGGGGCGGACATGTTTCCGACGTCGAGACCGACATTGGCGATGCTGTACCTCCATCCTCTGCCCTTGCAGACGTTGGCATGCAGACAGGAGACTCGCCATGTATGTATTCGAGGGAGGATGAAATACAAGATTCCAATAGCGATGAGGAGGAAATTCTATTCCATGATGACTCTAGTTCTTCCCCATTAGGGGGATACACAGAAACTCAGAACGACGAAGGGGGGTTTGATGTTGATGCCGAAATCGATTCCACTTTTCCCCCAACACCTGAAGGACGCAAGGCAAAACGTCGGAGAGTATCATCTCCTACTCTTGACAACCCTAACGCGGATACAATCTCTTCATGCCCGTCTCATCCATCTACGTCTCCGTCATCGCCCCAACCTCACTCACCCGTCTCCTCAATCGCATCACCGAATACTCCATTCCGTCAAGTCATATCCCATGAGTCAGTTACCCCACTGCTTCCATCAAGCATAGCCTATGGCGAGAGGCCTTCATCGCCTACTGAACAGCCCTATTTCCGTTTACATCATCATCAGCCTTCCTCATTTTCCATATCTACTCATATCACCTCTTCATTCCAGATGACGCCAACTAGTGCGCCAACCCCTTCACAACGACGACAACCGCACTTTATCCTCCCTTTGACCCATCCCAACCCCCCCGAGAATCTCCAAAATACCCAAAGCTTGGATAAAAGATCCTTTACCCCTGGTCGTCCTAGGCGCTCCATCTCCACCACCCAAAACTGTGTACCGGGCGGCATAGCCGCCTCTGTCCGCGGCTGGCTGCTCGAAGCAGAAGCAGCAAAACATGCATCCCAATTCCACAGCACACAGACGAGCAGCACCCAGGGACCCAGGGAGATGAAAATGCTCCCCCCAGCACGACCAGCTAATTACTACCTAGTAGCTGAAGTGGTTGATATCCGCCGTCAGGCGTCCTCCGACGTGTATACTTCTGGCCATCCTGCTCCTGTGACGTTAATCATATCTAATCCCATAAGCAATGCTTCCACAGCTAGCGCGAGTGGCACCGTCAGTACAAGCGCCCATCGCACAGTGCCATCCGCAATTCGACAAGAGCCTCCATCGCGCAAAATCCTAGTATTTGGGGACCCCATCTCCACCCCATCACGCACGCAGAATCGCAGTATTTCTGGCACTCCAGGGCAGCATCCACACCGGAGTGCGTCATCATCTCAGCCGACTCATACCGTGTCAAAGGGGGACAGAATAGGAATCCGTCGCGGGCTCGTTTGGGAGATGGAAATTGAAGAATTTGGAAGTAACAGGCCAATGAGAGAGGGTAGGGAAGGGGTGGATTGTTTCGCACATGTTGCTGGGAGTACCGATGAAACTCGGGGACAGGATGTCAGGGTGGAGAAGTGGGTGGTTGGTGTTGAGTGGGATATATTGTGACCCCCCAGCTATGCGAGACCAAGTGCAATTATGCTGTTATGACTTATCAGGGGTAAATTTTACCCTAGCCACGAGAGCATGCCATTCCTCAAGTGTAATCTTTATTACCAACAGAGGAAGAAAAGGCTACAATGGATAGATATGAGACCGAGTTATATTGAAATTCCATTCATTCATCCATTCATGCCACTAGCAAAATACTATTCCGTACAACCAGTCCCTTAAATTGAATACACAAAAAGGTAAGCGAAGTAACTAAGCAGGATACCCTTAAATCCAACAAGAACTTCACTCCCAACCCCCACCCCCTAGCAATCCCCTCAAAACACCTCCGGCCGGCCTCCCTCCGTTTCCCACTCCCTTCCCACTCTGGCTGTCCATTTTCTCCCCCCTCCTGAGCTCCCACTCTCTCTGCCTCTCCCTCGCCGCTGCATAGTAGTTCACAGACCCCTTCTTCCCATTACCACCGTGCAACTGAACTCCCGCTCGTGACTCCGTCACCGACACCGCCAAACCCGCGCCATACGTCACCGACGAGCTCGCCGCGGAAGAGGATGAAGATGACGAAGATGACGAAGATGTTGTTGCGCGCCGGATCAGGGGTGGTGGACGCTTGAAGAATGGCGCGCTGTCGTTGGCGAAGAAGGCCTGACGGGTGCCTGAAGTCGTGGTTATTGTTGTGGGGGTTGAGGTGTTGGAAGTGCGGGCGGCATTGGAGGATGCTTGTCTGCGGAGTGAGAGGCGGTCGACGACTTTGCCGCGCTGGCGGCGGCGGGGGTGGATGTGGTTAGTGTTGGAGCCCGTGTCACTGGTGGTTGATTGGATAGGATTGTCGTTGCTGTCGCTATTGTCAGCGGGGAAGGGGTGGGTTTCCAGGTTATTTTCTTCCTGCTGTTCGTCGGCGATTTCACCGTGTCGTGAATAGGCCTCGCCATCCATCTGCTCATCGGAGAGTAGTATATCCTCATCGGGTGGTTCTGAGGCATTAGAATCGACCCCATCAAGGAGGAAAGATACCGACTCGCGGATCTCAGCGAGCGTCAAGGGCTTGTTCCTGATCGCGCTCTCCGCTGTACGACGCATGTGCGACGGCGCACGATTCAGCATATCGGGACCCGACTGGTCAAGTGGGCGCTTGCGCTTGTTGTTGGCTATGGAAACATCGTCCTGCTCGGCAGAATGATCGTTCACTCCTGCGTGGTTTTGATGGCGGCCGATAGTATTGTCCTGTGACGTGTCCTGCGAACTGCTCACATCTCCGCCTTCCATGAAATCCATCATCTGCACATCACTGTCCACATCCCTATCTTCGATAGTGCGCAAGAAAGCAGATTTTTTCGGATCCACTGCGATCTGCCCTATCTTTTCATCAGCCAGGAGAGCCTTGCGCATCTTGGCGAATTCCCTTCTCTTTGCACGACGGCGTGCTGCGAGACGCTCATCATCGGAATCGGAAAGATCCAAGTCGTCACCACCTGCTCCGCGCCTGCGCCGAAGTGCACCAGTAGTTATATCCCTCATCAGTTTATTGACTTGCTGCTCGTCTTGCTGTCTTGAATGAGTTCTGTAAATTTGATCCGGTTAGTCTAATCTCCAAGGCAGTATCCATTGTCAATACATAACGGGCAAAACGTACGCATTAAGTGCCGCCAACTCCTTCTCGTCAACCACCTCTCCACTATCATCATTAATCATACCAAGATCGATATCGTCCTCCTCATCAGCACTTTCATCACTCGCCCCTCCCAACCCCGCATATTCATCCTCAGACTCCTCAGCCACCTCATCAACAACATCGCGCGCCCTACTTTTCGACTTGTCAAAGAGAATCTGGGCAGCATTCTGCTTCTTCTTGATCACAGCCTTGCGCATAACATCAAAGGCGTCAGATTTGACTAGGAGCCCTTCATCATCATCGCTGTTCTCATCAACGTCAGAAAGATCGGCCACAGGTCCACGGCGCAGGAGCCTTCGACCAGCCCGTCGGGCAATAGGAGATCCATCATCAGCAACTGGCACCGTATCAATGGTGGATGCTGGCACCAGTGCGTGCGCATCAGTAAATCTCTTCCCTTGGTCAAAAGGGGAATATACAAAGCCAGCATCTTGCGTAGGTTCAGGCGCCTGAGAGTACGATGTGATCGTCCTAGCAGCAGGGGACTCTGACACCCGGTCCTCGCCATCGGCTCGTGGATAACTCGCAAACAAATCGAGCGGGACGGAATCCTGCCCTTGGCTGTCACGAACAATTTCCTGTGAGTCTCGCTCTAGCAAAAGTTGATCAACGGGGCACTCAGTATCTGGCATTCTGCGAAGCGCGGCGAGAGAGTCCTCTTCGATATCCTGGCTATCCGCAAAAGTAGCACCGAATGCTTGCGTTAGGTTCATTAATGGTGTCCGTAAGGCTCCAAGGTCGGGGATGAGAGGCTGGGAGGATAGTCGGGCTGGTGTTTCTTGTGGGTTGGGAATGGCATCTACGTCTCCATTTTCATCATCATCATCGTCATCATCGTCGCTAAGAACATTCCTTCGGTTTCTCCGTGGGAAATTCCCGCTTCTTCTGTTTATTTGCGTATCGTCGAATTCGCTCCCTTCACTTTCGCCTTCAGAGGCCTCAGCTTCGTCTGCCTCATTACGGATGAACCCGGTACCCTCATCTCTCTCATCAACGGACTTGTCACCTTCTTCTAATGTCTCGGCTTCCTCTTCCTCCTCTACCTCTTCCTCTTCTACCTCTTCCTCCTCATCACTGACCGTAATGTCCTCTCCATCTTCTTCCTCGGACCTAGAAAGGCCCTCCGCCTCGTCCGCTCCCTCATAATCCTCATCTTCACTATCATCCACATCAACGACATCCACATTTTCCCCATTCTTCTTCGCCGCTTTCTTTTCCCTCCTCGCAATCTCCTCTGCCTCCCCCCTAGCTTTCTCCAGCAGGTCCTCAACCTCATCATTAACACGCTGACGTTCCTCCGCACTCTCAATAACAATTCCCTTGGCCCTCAACTGCTCAATCTTCTCCTGCCGTTCTTGTAACGCCTGCAGCCGTGCGCGTCTGAACAGGTCGCTATCCAGTTCACTCCGGGTCATCATGGCTGTATGTCCGTGGCGCGGCGGAGACGTGAGCTGCGCTAGAGCTCTAAGTTTCAGCAATGTGGAGGATGACTGGTTATTACGCGCCGGAAGATTCTCAAACACAGCGATGCGACGGGTTTTAGCAGGAGAAGTGATGATTTCCAAATCAGAATCGGCGTCGTTCTTTTGACTCTCAGCGACCAATTGGCGGGAGAGACGGACACGAACGGGTCGTGTTGTTTTATTGGATACTTCGGGTGCTGGAGCAACGGAGGGCGCTTTCGATTGTCGCCGCTCCAGACGAGAGGGATCAACTTGTGCGTGAGAATCCCGAACGGATGCAGCGAATACTTCTGCCACGGATGGAAGATAAGGGTCGTCATCATCATTCGACACGTTAACTCCACTTCCGTTATCTTTGGCAGCCACATCCAGGGATTTGCCCTCTGAAATCCCCTCTTCCAGCGGCGAAGTGGGAGGTGTGCTGCTATGCCTATGTTGACATTCCTCACGATCCGACGAAGCAGTTGCAGGAGTTGTAGTCGCAGTCGCATTCATCGACGAACTTCTGCTATTAAATTTAGCCAAAAAGCTATCTAGCGTGATCTTCTTCTTCGTCACAGCCTGGTGTGCCAGCTGCATGTTACGACTCATACGTTGAGTCTCGCGATTCATCTCCAGCAATGCCTTCTTACTTGCTTTTCGCACAGAGGGGCGCGAATGTTGCGTTAACTTCCTCCCAGACTCCGAATCATCACCGTCGTCGCTGAGTCGATCAGAGCTTAGTAGCGTTTCTTCTAGCTCGCTCGATCTTTGTAACCTGGCGGCTTTCTTCTCTGCCTCTAGCTGTTCGCGGGCTTCGCGTTCCTTTCGCTTCTTCTCAACGAGAGCCATAAGCCTATTATGGGCTTTTGATCCGATCCCCCCATCCTCATCATCCGTTTCCACGACATCCCGCATATTATCAGAGTCTCTTTTCGCAATGGGAGAATCCTGAGAGACGAACAGGGGCGAAAATGATCGGTTCGAAACTATCGAGGCAGATCTCCGTCCGCGACTCGGACGGGCTCTCCTTGTGCTTGTTTGGACTTCATCGTCCGTCTCCATGGCTCCGCCCGTAATTGCATTAAGTCCGGGCGACCCCTCCGGTACAAAGAGGGGAGAATACGAACGACGCGACTCCATTGCTACAGCAGATATTTTCCTCCTTCCAGGTGCGCGAACATCTTGATCCTCCTCCTCCTCCTCCTCATCCTCAGAAACCGGAGGGGGAACACCCTTATCACCCTCAGTAATACCTTCCGGCTCTTGTATCAACCCTATCAAACCCCGCTCATGCGAGCTGTCCCTCTGGGGCACAGCTGCACCCAGCTCCGCCGCTGACGCCTGCATCCTTGCCGCCATCCTTCCCTTGGGCTGCACAGGTAACTCCTCTTCCTCTTCATCCATAGAATCGTCATCATCCTGAGGATGATAAGTAAATGGTGTAAACAATGGCCTTGACACAGGCTTCTCTGTCTTCTTGCTGGCAGCATGATTGTGGCTGCTATTAGTAGGGCGACTTGAGTGGTTAATTTCCAGCCCCTTCTCCCGCTGCCCCCCCAAACCGGGATCAGAATCAGAATCAGAATCATACGCTGCCATAATGGCCCGAATCTTTGCGCCTGGCGTCAATATGGCAGGCGAATTGACGCCGGCATCATCGCTGTCATTTCCACCGTGCGCATCGCGGTCCGGTGTGATTGTGGACCGCGACGGGTCGCGAGTGGGAGTTGTATCCATTTCCATTCTACCAACTCCAATTCCAACTGCTACCGTAACCTATTAGGAGGAGAGACAACGACGTGTAAACAAATTGCGCGACTGGGAGTAGGCTCTGGATTGTCCGACCCGGACTGGCGAACCGGCCTCCGCTGAAACCCGGAATTTAAGGGGAAAAGTATGGCATTCTAAGGCTGAAGAAAATGTAGTGGTCAATGGTATGCGTATTGACGAGTTAACTATATCCGGAGAACGAAAGTCCATGCATCCACATATATCGTCGTTGAGTGGAGGAAGTTGAAATCTTCTCGATCGAGCATCCAACGCGATGACGCGCCGGAAACGCGACGGAAACACGCTAGGGCTGGGTCTTATCTTATCGATAAGGAAGCTTGGCATTCAGCCAGAGGTAGGCTCACGTGATGTCCACTATTCTCGATCAAATGGAGAAGCCTCATTCCAGCAGACGAGCATCAATTAGTCTATCTACGCATAACGGGGGGAAACAGGGATAGAAGGTAACGACAATGGAGTTCCCGAGCATAGAGGAAAAGCCTTCTTGAAGAAAATACAAGAAATACAAATTCGCAAGCAGACACCGCATTGGCCCGTGTCTTCCGAACCATTCGCCCTTTTCCCATTTCATTCCTCACCCTTCCATTTTTATACTTATTTTCCTTCCGGGGTAATATTTTCCAATTGGAATTCCATTCCGCTTTTATCAGTCTCGCATATGGACACTCAGAAGTCCATCTCACGTCCCCTAGTCGCGAAACCAAGCTCAAAAGCAACACACCACAGCAAAGTTTTGAGGCGAAAAGCATGGGTCGCGGAGGAACAAAGCAAAACATCATCGAGTAAAAAAAAACTGCGAAATGGAGATGAGGATTACTAAACCAAAGACATCAGGAGCGAGCCGAAAAAGGCTATCAACAAAGCTTGCAGGGGACGAGAGTAAAGGAAGAAGCGAGCAGAAATACAGAGTAGATAGAAGCATACGTAAATTGAGGCCGAGGAAAGAGGGAAAGTGAAGGATAGGAAAGTAAGAAATTGAAAAGGACCAGGCGCCGTAAAAGAAAGAAGGAAGAAAAGGAAATGAGAATGAGAAAAAGCAGGAAAAGTGGGAAGGGGGATTGGGGGGAGGGAAAAAGAAAGGAAGCATATACCGGCAAAAATCCTATGTATCCGCATGAAAACTATAAACCCGATCGAAGAACAAAAAATACGACGATGATGAAAAAAAAAAAAGAGGATAGGATAAGAAAAAAATGAAAACAACAAGTAAACCTGGAACGCCATGTACTAACGGGCTTCTTTTGTTTAGACATGTGTTTGTCGATGTAAGGAAGGTAGCGTAACAGAGGTGGAAAAACAGAACTTGGCGTACGAGGGACTGTGGCTCCAGGAACCGCCGCACACAAACCAGGTGAGTAGACTACCTGGGCCATGATAGAGCAGCCGTTTAAATCTCGATATCAATTTCAAAATCCAACGCTGCGATGTTTTCATCATCTGTAGGCCGATGGCGGATAACAGGGACGCCCCCTTTGCGCGCTACTTTCGTCGAATCACCCACACCTTTCGTACTAGAAGGAGTCACGCTCCTTCCATTCCGTGTAGGCGTGCTTATTTTATTGCCATTAGGCGTGTTTGCGCCGGTGATGGGAGTAACAGGGCGACTCATATCGCTCCCTCCTCCGTCCTCTGCGCCCTTCGGCAGAAGCCGGTTCCCATGAACGTCATAGTGGGTTCTCGCCTTCGTCTTCACACGCGCGAAACGGTTGGCAACAGCTTCACCACGCGCAACAGCAGCCGCAGCAAGTCGTTCACGCCGCCGCTCCTCAAGCTGCGCACGCCGGACATTTTCGGCATTGAGTTTCTGGTTGCGTCGGTTTAGTTCTTGCAGGCGTTCCTGCTGCGTCTTCTCCGTCGAGCGGGGTTTAACAAGAGTTGTACCGAAGGCTAACTTAGGCCCCGTAAAACGCTGCAGTTCAGCATCACACTGGGCAATGGCGGCTTCATCACCAGTTGCAATCGCTTCTTGACGCCGCTTCTCGAGCTGAATACGTTCAAATATTTTCATCTTGTTATCATTGGTTCCCTGGCGACGAAGTTTTTCTTCCAGCTCCTCCTTTGTGAATTGGTGGTTGATGAGCCGGTTGATATCCGCGACCTTGTTGGCAACCATGGACTTGGTGGCCATCTTGCAGTCTTCCACAGCCATGGTTTGCCGGTAACGGTTGAATTCGGCCTATTTAGATATATATATGGAATTAGGATGCATTTGCATAGTTAAAATATTGTTCAAACAGGATCTATACCTCAGTGATTGGAGAATCCGAACACGCGATGAAAGGGAATTCCTTCTCCGCCTTGCCATGGGCAAGAACGGCATATTGAGTGGTGATGAAACTTCTTCCATTAGGCGCTTCCATGGCATAAGGTTTACCCTCAGTGAATTCTAGTAAAAGAAAGAACCAGGATTAGCATGGAGTGAAAACACATGGACACAGGGGCAGAAAAACGCACTTTTTATCGAGCAGAGTCGGTACTCATTCTGTTGTGATTCCTTATTTACTCCGATAACAACACGAACGTAACAGTTGGAAATAGCACTGTCGAAACCCGGATAGAAGCAAACCTGCGCAAAGTTACTGCGACCAACGCGAGCACGCTGAATATCCCGCAGTTCAGCTGGAGGATCGTCCCGGGGCACAGAGGGCGATCGACGACGCGGTCCCTCATCCCATTCAACATCGCTTTCGCCATTTGCATCCCGGTCCGAGAGCTCTCCGTCAGTCGAGCCGTTAGCTCTATCTTTCTTTCTCGAGCTCGCATCCCTTCGACGCTGCTCGTCTCGTTTACCCTTCTGCTCACGCTGGCGCTTGTACGCTTCGATGGCATCAGAGGTTTCTCCAACCTTGCGACCTCCCAAGGTAGTCTTCTGTCGCGAACTCTTGCGCTGGCTCTCTTCTAGGTCTGTAGCTCCGGCTTTGCGTTTCTTCTTCTCAGCGGCACGAGCCTCCTCTCGTTCACGAGAGGCGAGGAGACGTCGGAGAGCGAGATCTTGGTTATGGCGGTCAACTTGCTGTGCTCTTTCGGATAGGAGTTCCTCGCGTTGTATCTCTGGCAGGGCCATCACCTCGGCCTTGTCCTTGGCGGAATAGAACAGTTTTTCATAAGGAAAAATGGGACCCTGGTCACCAGGAGGCGGGGAAACGTCGTCGGAATCGGATTCAGACATCGAGGCAGACCGTAGAGACGTGCGAGATCGTGAGGAAGAGGATGAGCTAATTGCATTTGCTGAAGTTAGCATCTTTGCTGGGTCTATGATTGTCGGAGAGAGGAACACAATGAGAAGGTAGAGATAGCGATGCAAGACAAGATAGATAATGACCAGTGAATAGGCAGTTCAATATAAGCAAATAATGCATACAGGTCTGCACCATCATCATCCTTATCGCCGGCATCTCTTGTCCTCTTTGTGCGTGCAGAGGACTTCCCACTCCTCCTGCCTGACACCTCACCACTCTCTTCCCCAGAGTCACCTCCGCCTGCTTCGCCGGACGAGCCACGCTTTGGCTGAGCGGCGGCAGCTTCCTCGTCGGAGGAATCATCCCCGTCGGCCAGCGCCAGGATTTCCGCGTCAATATCCGACATATTCGAAGGCAGCTGCGAACTTCAGCTGAAGCGGGATGGGCCAGAGAAGCGGCGATCAGCGCGTGGAAAGAAGTCGTCTCTGGAGATCGCGGTACGGGATTGATTCCTGGGAGACACAGAATACAATGTGTATATGATTGTATAGAGACACGGACAGCTAGAAATAATGTGCCTCTGGACAAAGGGGAGTGTCAATCCCGTCTGCGATGGTGAATGGCAGTTAACCCAGTCACCACCAGCCAAACAGCCGGTGGGGTAGGAAAACGGGGTTGAGAGATTCAAGGGCAATAATACAACGCGTAGATCCGGTTCATGCGGCCAAGGCAAATGGTCGTAGATGTGTGAACCCGGAAACAAGTCCCAGCAGTCAAAATCTTCTCGCGGCGTCGAGTCTCGCTGTCGCTCTTTCATGACGTTTCAACGGCGGATGTAACTGCTGACTAAACGCCTTCTCGATACGGTTAGTGCCACACTTCAAACTGCCTTTCGCAGAGCCTCAACTTCAAGTTTGTATACAGATTACAGAGTATATATAGTACGTGGTGTTAGAGAGGCAATTGGCACTCAGGCAGTGCTTCGCTATATCTACGGTGGCATCCCGTATGTTATGCGCCCACAAACCTGCAATGGACTCTGTTCCTGCGCTCAGGATGTCATTGTCTGTCTGTAGACGATCTGTTCGCACTCCGTATGTCGTCCAGGGCTGGCGAATCCAAATCCAACACCAACACCCACACCAACAAGCCCGCCGCAACATTTACCCGACGCCAGCTACGTCTCGGAATGTGCATTCAAGCACTAGCAATCCCACTCAAACCATAGCAAGCGGCGGCGATGACAACCCGCCCAAAAAGCGAATGGTCCTCACCCAAGCACAGCGGGACTACCTTGACAGCGCTCTCAGAGTAAACCAAGCTGGCGAACTTGCCGCAACCCTCATATATGCTGCTCAGACACCCCTAGTCACCCGCTCCAATCCAAATCTCCGCCCCCTGATGAAACACATGTACGACCAGGAAGCTGGGCATTTCACAACCTTCAACAACCTCGTCGCCAAGCACCGCGTGCGTCCCACAGCAATGTATCCCATCTGGGAAATAGCCGCGACAGCCCTCGGATGGTCGACGGGGAGGATGGGCCGGGAAGCGGCGATGGCATGCACAGAGGCGGTCGAGACGGAAATCGGCACGCATTATAACGACCAGGTGCGGGAGATTTTGGGCTGGTTTGAGGATGCGCGGGAGCGCGGGGAGGAGCCAGATGAGGAGCTGGCAGCGCTGGTGCGGACGCTGAAGCGGATTCGGGATGAAGAGCTGGAGCATTTGGATCATGCCGTGGAAAATGATGCGAAGGAGGCCAGGCCATATGATCCGCTGGTCAATGTTATCCGGTTAGGGTGCAGGGCCGCAATCCAGATCAGCCAGCGGGTATGATATGATATGACGTGCCGGTTTGGATATGTATTCATATCCGTATTCATTGCCATCACGCGTACCCTAGCGGCTTGTGCATTTGTGCTGCTGCTGTCGTATCCACAGAACCCATTACAATTTCCCGAATTCGTGGTTGTTCGCGGAAATTTGTCTTGACCAGCAAATTGCAGGCTATGCATCTGGGTCCAACTTACCTTCCAGCAAGTCTCTACAAATCAAGGTGTAAAGCGTCCTCGCTCACAGGGTCCCCTCTGCTGCTTGCAAATCAACCAGCCTTCGCCGAGCAAATGGAGACGCCCTCAGTTCGACCCTTGTACTTCGTCTTCCTCTCGATCTATTATTTAACATTCTGCACGACACAGCGCTCACATTCTCCTTGCGACATATTTTCTCCTCTCCTATATCACATATCCTAACGGTATCCCTTCGATCCAGTGGCGTATTGCAACCAAAAACTCTTTCGTACACGCTTCCCGTCTGTTCGGTTCCATGTATGTATTCTATATATTCATCATTTACCATTCCATCCGTTGTATAAATAGATCGCAAGAGCCGAGCTTTGTTACTACCAGTCTCTCATCAAGCCACGTTATCTAATGATACCCTCTGTGCGATCACTTCCCACCTATGATCGTCAACAAAGGTTGAAGTGACACTGTATCCCTGGCCATTGCGCTGAGATGTATAAACATATGCCATACAAAAGAGTGTAAGCTAAAGCTCTATCTCTCTATCTAGAAGGTTGTTAAAGTGTTTAAGTATGTAAAAGCCGCAACAAGTACAATGGAGAAAATATAGGGAAAACATAATCACTCACGCAAAGGGCAACGCCAAATATAAAGCTCCATATCCCGCCACAGGACCAAATCATAGATAGCTAGCTATGCCGTATCCCAATGGCAGCTAATTAAGCAGATGTCTAAGCAATCCCCCATCCGGTCATCAAGCCCAATGGCGAGCCCAAGATGACATCCTTCCCCGCAGCAAAACCAACAATCAAAGACACCTCGTCCACATCAATCAATCAATCAATCAATCAATCAATCAATCAATCAAGCCCCCGCGCCCTTCTCCGCCTCTCTAGCAAGAAACTTCAAAAACCCCTGGCAAAGCCTGACAAGCCGGGCATAAATCACCTCAAACCCTTCCTTGCCTCCATAATACGGATCCCCCACCACCTCCCCCTCGCCAGGCTTCGCCGTCACGCTCCCATCAGACGAGAAATCGCCAATGAGCCTGACCTCCGCAATCTTCGCGCCTGCCCCTTCCGCCTCCGCCTCCGCATCGTCTTGGCCATTCTTTTTGTCTCCCCGAACAGCCCGCCGTCGCTCGTACGCTAAGTTCTCCAGATTCTCGCTGTCCATCGCGAGTATGTAGTCGAAGGCGAAGAAATCCTGCTTCTTGATCTTGCGCGCGGCGTGGGTGTAGGTGGTGATACCGTGGTTGCGGAGGGTGGACATGGTGCGTGGATCTGGCGGGGAATTGGTGTGGTATGCGCCGGTGCCGGCGGAGTCGATTGTGGAGAATGCTAGCTCGGGGGGCGCAGCGGCGGTTGTTATCTGGTGGCGGAAGATGGCTTCGGCCATGGGGGAGCGGCCTGGTAAACGGGGCCCGGAATGGGTGTTAATGTTAGCTGGTTGTGTTGTGGGAAGTAGCGGGGAGACTTTTGGCCGGATGGCGGGGGCGTACAGATGTTTCCAAGACAGACGAAGAGCACTGAGATGGGCTTTGGCTCCGCCGGGTTAGCCGTGGTGGGGTTTGTCGCGGCCATTTCGGAGTTGGCTGACTATGGGATGTCTGATTTCCTGAGGTATGGAGCACTACGAGGTTCCCTTGTGTACAGTAAAAGCGGTAGTTATGTGAGGTTGGGTTGCGGTGTATGATTGTTGATCACGGTGAGGAGAACAGATGCTGGTAGCCGCGGGGAAATTCATCCCCGCGCCGCCGTTATCTTATCAATGAGTACTGTCAAACAACACAGCAAACTGGTGATATCCAGCAAAGGCACCACTTGCTGAGTACTCAAGAATTCATTCAGCTGCTAATTATTATCTAAGGATTGTCGTAGTGTTTCATGATTTATATGATAAATAGATTTAGAATAGAGTGTATATAAAGCAAGAGTCCTCTGAGTTGCGAAAGAGATCAGAGCACTAGCCGGTAAATCAAGTCGATCGTTATTCTACTTCGAAAGCCGGACGCATTTCGTCTTGTTCGTGTCCATATGTACATACATAGATGTATAGAGGCGCAGAGCGGTTACCTTGCCGCGAAATATCAACTCCTCCATCAACGATGGAGGAATTGACCTCAGAAATCATCTGCCTATCAAATGGCTGCACCACATCCTCCTCTGATCAAATTCAAGCCACTGGACACTGGGGGTTTGGCAGCTGGATGCTTGAGTTATTCGGCCAGTTCCTGTCAAGGCTTACTATGGCGGAGCACCCTGGCGTCTGTATCATGGAGCACGACCTTGGCTGTGAATACTAGTCCCGGCTTTTCCATATAGCTTGGTAATCACTATGACTGTCTTTAGCCACTTCCCTGGCAGCCCTCTTCTCAATGTGGTGACTTTGCGCTTAGTTGTAGGAATCCATCGCCTTGTCCATTGCTCCTCTCTCCCCAGACACATTCGCAGCCGCTGGCCTTGTCTATCGAGGGATCGAGCATCACTCCTCTCCAAGTCTCTGATAAGGATAATAGCAATGATTATCCTTTGCGGCAGTGAAAATGATATAAAAGGATAGCTGTGCGGTCCGCATTTCTTTGGTTCTTCTTTCTCTCTTCCGCCTGTTCCCATTTCCTTCTTGCCCTGTTCTTGTAATTTGAGTAACTTGGGCGAAACACAAAGCACACTCACCATCTCCCGCCCGTTAGGCCACCATTGACATCACGACGGTGGGCAACATGCGTGTTGCCCGCTCACTCCTTGGGATGCATCACCTAACCCTTCACACTGCACGGTTTGCGATCTAGAATATCAGGGCGCATGTTTAGGAAGGGGATGGGATATGACATTTTTCAGCATAGCACAGACACTGCTAAATTCAATGCTCTCCATTCTGCCCTCTATCTAATAGGAATCAACATCTGCAGCCATAACTCACGTCTTGAACATGGTGAGTGGCTGAGAATCTTCCTCGTCGAATACATATAGAAATTCAAACCTCGTAGCAATACCATCACATCCCAGGCCTGAGAATCAAATATGAGGGGAGATTTAAAAAAAAAAAAAAGAAGAAGAAGGTACCAAACAGCTTACATGAAGCGAATGCCGACCATCCAACGCCCACAAGCCCCGACACTTTCGATATCTTGAAATGCGCCGTGAGTCGCCATCGGATTCCTCATCGTCTTGAGTTTCCTCGACAGGCTTCAGAGTGGACGCTCCACTTTTGTTTTTGTCCATGTGCGGTTCGGACGATGCGTTAGAGCCATGCGTACATCCATACGGATAGTGAGGAGAAGTTGGAATCCTGGGGGGTTTTCTTTCAAGGATGGCAGTGCATCCGCCATATCCTTTGAAAGTTGAAACGCAGTCCACGGCGTAGTCCCTCGTAGTCCCTCTTGGCCGTCTGTGGTGTGGCGCGGCATGACCATACTGCCAAGCTAGCCAATCCCCGAGCCACGATGGCTGACGACTTCTAAGCGCTGGAAATTTATATGGGAATGGAATCCGGTGACTCTTACCTTCAGGGATGGAGCGCAATGCCAGCCATATACGGAGTAATAAATTCATAGTTTTCAGAGGATTTCAGAGAGACTACGGATCTGTAAATATTTTCCGCATGCAAGGCCGAGTATCCACTACGCCCAATCCTGACTGGTCCAACACTCCTGCGCTGAACAGGAGCTGTTATTTTTAGCCTGAAGCAGACCATCCCTGCAGCTAACCGTCTGTTCGAGTCTTTGTTAGCTGGTGCTCTCGGTTGGTTCACTTGGTTGACTGGAGTCTGCCCATCATCCGGCGTCGTTGCGACAACCCTCGCTTTGGCAGCTTGGCCTGCATCGCGCTAAATAGCCAGCCGTGCCAACTGCTTGCGTCAATCTTTTTTTTAATTTTTATTTTTTGAATGCTCCGAGTGTCTGATATGTCCTGTTGTTGGAATTGAAATCAGTAGCTATTCTTTTCGGAAGTAATCCATCTTTGTCTCATCGATAATTCTCCGCTCAATAACTACCTAACCGACGAAGCCCAGCACACGAAACCTTGTCTCGTCAAGCTAAGGTTCCCCCCGTTCGACCCCCAGTACCCGCTCCAAAGTGCCAACCCCGAACAAGAGAATCCAGAAAGCTAGCTGCCTTGTCGCCAGAGATCAGGGATAGAGTAGAGGGAGGGTGAAGAGAAGCAGAAGAGCAGGATGTCGTACAACCGACTCGGTCAGTCCATATCCCTCTCCAGCGTTGCTGTCTCCTGTGGTTGTCATTGTTGCCATGGCTGTGATTGTTGTTGTTATTGTTGGTGGTGGGGGGGATAAGCTTCGCAATCAACCCCTGGTTCGGTGGTTCCTCGCCGTCCAACGTCACCAGCAGAGCCGCGCAACCATCCGGTCCGAGTTCAAAATCTCACGACGTCACCGTAGGGTGATGTCGACTCCCTCAACTATCCCCCATCCACTCGCTGCTGTCTCCCTCAGCGCTTCATTCGTTTGATTGAGCGTCTCTCGTTCCATGCTGTTACTGCATGACTTTCTTGCCCCTCGTTCACTTTTACCCTGCATCATCTATCATCATCTGTTGCCCTTAGCCAAGTACTATCTTTTGCCAGTGGAAAGCACCAGGCGGGGAGTACCCGAAGCTGACAATCGCTCTATTCTAAGACCCTTCGCAGGACGATGATCCTCATGATCTCGGAATGAATCCAAATCGGCCGGACCCCAATCGCATCCCGTCGCCGGGCAGGCCGTTTCATGGCTACCAGTTGGAGGACACTCCATCCAGACCATATGGACACCTGGAAATGCCTTCAGCAGACCGACTGGCTGACCAACCAACTGTAAACCACCCACACGCTTATGGATATATTTGTGCTTCCAGGAACCGTTGATTCAGGGCACATGCTGACTGGTTTGCCACTTATACAGTACTCGGTAGAGAATATAGACAACTCCTACGGCCATAACGAAGCCTACGAAATTGCCCACCCGTATCGACATTCTCCTTTTATGCGCACAGAATATTCAATCTCACCCGAAGCTCATCATGACGCATACTACACCCAGCCATACCAGCCCACTGCCTCGCCATCCGACTATGAAGGGAGCCACATTCCCTCGCAGACTCCACAGCCTTATCAGGACGACGAGGTGCCCATTTTGCAACAACGACATGATTCATACGGCCCAAATTCTGGGTTGACGGCATTTGAGGAGGCTGCCATTGCCCCTACTCCCAGCCCCGCACCCATTAGAAGATGGAAGACGGTGAAAGAAGTCCAGTTGTTCAACGGCAATTTGGTCTTGGATTGCCCCATCCCACCGAAGCTGCTGAGCCAGGTAAACCATGCAGCACCACCCGAGCGCGATGAATTCACCCATATGCGCTACTCTGCAGCGACTTGTGACCCAGCCGACTTTTACAATGAGCGTTTCACACTTCGTCAGAGGCTATTCACAAAACCCAGACACACGGAACTGTTCATTGTGGTGACTATGTACAACGAAGATGACTTCCTCTTCGCAAGGACTATGATTGGCGTATTTAAAAACATCGAGTACATGTGCTCGCGAACCAACAGTAAAACTTGGGGGAAGGAGGCGTGGAAAAAAATCGTTGTCTGCGTTGTCAGCGACGGACGTGCCAAAATCAACCCGCGAACTAGGGCTGTCTTGGCTGGGTTAGGCGTTTATCAAGATGGGATCGCCAAGCAACAAGTCAATGGCAAAGATGTTACTGCACACATATACGAGTATACAACGCAGATAGGCATGGAACTGAAAGGCAACCAAGTCCATCTGAAGCCGCGGTCTGGAGTCCCTGTTCAGATGATTTTCTGCTTAAAGGAGAAGAATCAAAAGAAGATCAACTCCCATCGATGGTTCTTCCAGGCCTTTGGTCGCGTTCTTGATCCCAATATCTGTGTGCTTCTCGATGCTGGAACCAAACCAGGAAGGGACTCTATCTACCACCTGTGGCGCGCTTTCGACTTGCAACCCATGTGTGGGGGCGCCTGTGGGGAGATCAAAGCCATGTTATCCCATGGAAAGAAGCTGATCAACCCCCTGATAGCTGCGCAAAATTTCGAGTACAAAATGAGCAACATTCTTGACAAGCCACTGGAATCCTCTTTTGGGTTTATCTCCGTGCTTCCCGGCGCGTTTTCCGCCTATCGATATGTGGCGTTGCAGAATGACAAAAATGGCCAAGGGCCCCTGGAGAAATATTTTGCTGGCGAGAAGATGCACGGCGCAAACGCTGGCATCTTCACGGCGAATATGTACCTGGCAGAAGATCGGATCCTATGTTTCGAACTCGTCGCCAAACGCAACTGCCAATGGATCCTACAATACGTCAAATCATCCACCGGCGAGACCGATGTCCCTGACCGAATGGCCGAGTTTATTCTCCAACGCCGTCGTTGGTTGAACGGAAGCTTTTTCGCAGCTGTCTATTCCATTGCACATTTCTATCAGGTCTTCCGGAGTAACCATAGCGCTACACGGAAATTCATGTTCATGATTGAATTCATTTATCAAACGATTAATATGTTATTTGCTTGGTTTGCTATTGTAGGTTTTTTTTCTTCCTCCTTCTATAGGGGTGATTTATCGATAGTCAAGCACCTGTTGACCCCTTCCTTAGGGTAATTTCTTCCTAGTCTTCCACATCCTCACCAAGTCCCTCGGTGCCGCAAGTCTGCTAGGAAACGCCGGGCGCATCCTCGGAGTGGTATTCGAATGGCTCTACCTCGCAACGCTCTTGACATCCTTTATACTGGCTATGGGAAATCGGCCCCAGGGTTCGAACAAGTTCTACATGACCATGGTCTATTTCTGGATTGGGATCATGATATATCTCACATTTGCCGCCATTTTCATAACCGTGAAATCGATCCAGGCCGAGACGATGGATGGCAAATTTAGCTTGTCATCAATTTTTAGTAACCACCAGTTCTTCTCTATGATTGTGTCACTCATGTCGACGTATGTGCTGTGGATTGTTGCGTCGCTACTTTTCTTTGATCCTTGGCATATGTTAACCTGCGTAAGAAAACCCATCGTTTCCTCTACTCCCAAAATGAAAATCACTAACTATACTAGTTCCTTCAATACATCCTCCTCACCCCAACATACATCAATGTCCTAAACATCTACGCCTTCTGCAACACCCACGACATAACCTGGGGCACCAAGGGCGATGACAAAGCCGAGAAGCTCCCTTCCGCTAACCTAAAACCCTCAGGGAAAGTCGACGTTGCCATCCCACAAGACGATGGCGACTTAAACGCCCAGTATGAAGCCGAGCTAGCCAAATTCGCCTCAAAGCCGCCCAAGGAAGTACGTGCATTCTCTGACGAGGAAAAGCAGGAGGACTATTACCGCGGTTTCCGGTCCGCGGTGGTTCTTGTGTGGATCTTTTGTAACTTTGCGCTTGCGGCAGTTGTGCTGAGCGCAGTAGGGTTGGAGAGGATTAATCCGGACAATACCTCCGGGGAACAACGGAGTACGATATATATGGCTGTGGTGCTGTGGAGTGTTGCCGGATTGTCACTGTTTAGGTTCGTTGGGGCAATGTGGTTTTTGATTACGAGGCTGGTGAGTTTTAGTCTTTTCTTTTCCTTCCCTACTTTTCCCCCTTTACTCTCTTGTTGCGCGTTATTCTCCTATCCTCTCCATTTTCTCACGTTGGGAGTCCACATATGCTAACAGCGCGGTCTCTTCCTTTTCTGGACAAATTATAGTTCCGTGGTGTGTGAGAAGGCAGTACCTTCTCTCTTCTCCTTTTTAGGTCTTTATTATGCCTTTATTTCGCAAGCGAGAAAGCGGAAACTACATACACCCACGCCAACACCCTCAGGTCATCCTCCCTATAATCTCCTCTTTCCCCCTTTCTTCCACATCTCTACCTCCTGTCTTCCGCTTAAGACATCACCACGATAAACCAGCCACGCAACGACTGCCATCAGAACCACGGGTTCCATATTTCTTTAATTTATGTTTATTCTGAGCGAAACGAAAAATTAATGAAATTTGACCCAAAAAATCAATACTACACCCCTCGCGCCAATGCCACATCGTCGCATTAGTTAAACCTAGTGCTTTTGTTCCGCCGATTTTACTTGACGATTAACCCCACCCCTCGCCTGAGTTTTGGTGCGGTTTGGTTTCTGTTTCCGTTTCCTTTTTCTGTCGTTGTGCGGTTATTCCCCCCTCCCTCCCCTCTCCCGCCTTCTTCTTTTACGGAATGTGATAGATCTACAACGACGATATGTTAATCATAGAATCAACCGTGAGCGTCTATTATCTCCCCTTTGTTCTTTTGTTTGTGACGATATCCCCAACACGCAGATATATATGTATACCTCGCCTCTTTTTCCAGGTTTTTACTCATTTCGTTTTCGGATATTACTTTTTTCTATTGTTGATTTTCCCTGATTTTGTCTCGTTTTTTATTTTTAGTTTTAGTTTTTTTTTCCGTTCCTGTATCTCTATTCATGATGTATGTATGCATGTATGAAATATGTTTGGACGAAATATGCTGTTGTATGATGTGTGGAATGTGGAATGAAGGTGCTCCTTTAATGTTAATATCCTTAACGATACTCATGTCTCATGTCTCTCTTCATTCTACATATATATAGAATGCTAAGTATGAGTGCGAGAGAGTGTATCCATATGCCAAAATAGATGTGTATTACAGCACTATTGAACGAGCTTCAAAATTCCTGAAAGATTAGGTTGGATAATTAGCTCTAAAGTAAGACTCTGAGAGATACAGGAAAACGTACCTAGAAGAAATATGGTTACAGAGTGTACTTAGTATGAGTTGGGCAGACCTCAAAAATATTTCACAACTCCAACTTTGAACCCCTGCCCGTGATTGAATGTTTGAAAGAAACCCACTGACAAGATTTTCCAGCCAAAGATTTGTAACCTCAAGCCCGTTCAACTGCTCTCCCTCATATCGCTGGTGAGCACTTTAGTGCAAGAGATGGAAGAAACAGCGACGGAATTAGACGGGGTCAGCCCAGCCGAGATTGTTTTTAGAGAGAAGCTTTTTGCATCCGACTACTCTGAAATATTCCTTGTGACGGTTCGAGGACAACAATGTGTCATGAAAGTGGTGAGCAAATATCATCATCGTCATCGTCATCCTCAAAATTAACTATTCGGTCGATTAATTGTGAATTCGACAGCATGCAGGACGAGGTCCAAGACGCTACTACGAGCCCACTGATCGTGAGCTAGATATCCATGTCCTTGAATCAACAGCTTACCGTCGCCTGAAGGCCTGGGGCCTCTGCGACAAAGGGATCATTCCTCGATTTCTAGGGACCATGGACAAGTTTGATCCAAGGGCATGTCAACCTCATCTGAACATGTTCCTGGAAGACGAATACCCACCCAGTGCCCTATTCCTAGAGTACATCCCCAATCTTGAAATGCTTCATCTGCACAACTACACAGAGGCTCGCATGGACAATTTTATTGAGGGGCTACGTGAAATACACAAAGCGGGGGTTTTACACCATGATGTAAAGCCTCGGAATATGCTTATCGTCAAGGATGACCCCAACCCTGACCGGGTTGTTTGGATTGATTTTGACCGGGCACAGACTTATGATATACACCTGATGACGGAGAGGCAGAAGACGTTCATTGCTGAGGAGCAAGAAATAGTGGAATCGTACAAAGTGCTTATGGTATGTGGATTACCATTTCCCTCCTGTCATTAATTCGCATGCACTGACTTTGCTAATTTTACATTTTAGGAAGAAGATGTTCGAGTTGGCAAACTGGACCAAATGTATCTTGTCTACTGCACTTAACTAGCTTTTCACTCCTCCTCATCATTCAAGTATAATTATAGGTATAGAGATAAGCATGCAAAGTTCTTACCTTACGGATAGAAGAGTGAAGCTGTGCTATATGACAGGCTCTGAGATTCCAAGGGCCTTTTTGCATATTGAGCTAATCTCAGTGATACTTGAGAGCTGGGGCAACAAAGAGCTACCCTTCAATCACAACCATCAAGCGATCGTATACCGCAGAACATTTTACTACCTCACTAGGTAACAAAGGATAAGCTTGAAGGCATCGTCAAGTTTATCAGGCATTGTTAGGGTGAGCATACCGTGTCTTGTTCGCACGGCCCAGCCGCGAACAGAGGACGATAAGGTCGATTGGCACGAAGCACTCAATGTCGTTCTTTTCCCCCGCTGAATTGTATAGTGCGTACCTCACTACGTTAAGTACCTCCAAAGTTTCGCCTTGCGCAAGGTAACCTTTCTAAAGTATATAGCCTTCTGCCGTGAGCCTTGTCTGAGCGGTGGTCTCCCCGTCACCCTTTGGACCGGCGAAGCCAGGCAAAACGCATCGCTGCGGTAATGCGTCTGGCACATGCGGTCCTCGGTTCTTCTTGGTTCTGTTAGTATGAGACTGATGGAGAAAAGATATCAAAAATGATAGACGCTGTTGGATGATCCTTTAATATTGGCTATTGAAGCGACACTGTTGTCTCTTGAACGAAGGTAATTCCACGTAATAAGCGAAGATTGAAAAGTACTATGTTAGTAGGATTGATATGCAAGATGGTCATTCGAAAATATGTATATATAATAGTCAGCTATGAAGCATTTCTTGCACTAACCCGGATCAGGAAGCCCTGATAACTAAACTACCAAAGTCCAACATCTCAAATTAGTTACTAGTATTTTCAACGGCAACATACACAATGAATTCCAGCGACACTCCCGCCGCGGAAACGCCCCCAAGCATCTTCAATTATGTGCTCAGCTTCCTCCTAGTCGGCGTCGCCTGGGGCTTTACAACCCCCTTCATCCGGCGCGCAGCGGTCGACTTTAACGCTCGCAACGAGCAGAAAGCGCAGACGCAGAAAGAACAGGATGCCGCCTCCAGCTCTAGCCCGAGCTCATGGGCAATGCAGAAGCTTCTCTCCCTGTCGAGGACGGCTGCAAATCTCCTGCGGACTCCTGGCTATACCGTGCCATTGCTGCTGAATCTCACGGGGAGTGTGTGGTTTTTTCTGCTGGTTGGGAAGCATGGTATGTACGAGTTATTGTTGTTTATATGATATATATGTATGTATGTATGTATGTATGTATGTATATTCTCGCCGGAAACTATTTTTGAGGGTCTTTCTACTTCCTGTAGAAAAACCACTGTATATCTACATACATCGCCTTTGATGGCCCTTGGCGATATCGGCTCGTATACTTAGACCACTCCTGCTCTGGCTGATCTTTCATTTTCCTTCTTTTCTTCCACTTCGATATTCGCAGAACTTAGCCTCAGCGTCCCCATCACAAATTCGATGGCGTTCCTCTTTACCGTGCTGGGGGAGTGGTGTGCTGAGGGGAAGGTGATATCGAAATGTGAGTTTCTGATCAGGAATCCCACCCACCCCATCTCCCCAACCGCTTTTTCCAATAGTCTTTTCCGACTCGCTAACTCCCTTTTGTGCTGGGATGAAGCAACGTGGCTGGGCATGTTTATGGTGCTGGGTGGGATTGCGCTATGTGTCCATTCCAAGACGCAGTGATATGTGTACAGTAATGTAGGCGTTCCGGCACTTAAGGTCAGAAGAATGCCTTTTTCTTCTTCTTTGATTATGTTTGAAATTTAGCCTAATACACAATCCTCTTGCTATGTGTATTCAAACCCCTTGTCACTTTGAAACTGAACTCTTTAATTTTGGTTTTGATAAAGAATTATGAAACTGTTTTACAGAGATGTTTTTAAGCCCAAACCAGCCTTTCAACTGAGACCTGAGTAAAATTAATCCTTTACCCCTTTCCACAGCCACAACCACCACCGCCTCATCCTCCGGCTCCTCCTCCTCCTTCGCTGTTCCCCTTGGCCGCCTGCCCTTTTGCAATTCATTCACAGCCTTATTTTGCTAAATTCTACAAACGAATCCAGTCATGTTCCAGCAGCTCAGCCGCGGACTTTCGACATGCTGGATCAATTGCAAGCATGCCTTTAAGAAAATCAATAAAAACCGGGACCTCGGCATCGGGCATATCAATGGGTTTTAGGAATGGCTTTGTTTTGCCGTTTACCAAGCGTTCAAGGCTGGTGGCCTCCATGTTAGGAATGCGGATAAAGTTTCCTAGAGTTAAGACATATTAAAATGGTGGTGATAAAATACGAAACCAGATACTGGTAGGATTGCCTTACCTTGCTTATCGAAAAAGTGTGCTGCGCGATGGCCTTTTGCTATGAAGTGGGATGGGAATTGACCAAGGATCTCAATCATTCTTGCGAGATGGTCGTCTTCAGCTGTCCATATACCCCCTGACGACGCTTCCCCAGAGAAAAGCACTATTCCTTGCACAAACTCCATAACCTGTTCCAGTTTATAGTCAGAATGTAACTGCGATGCAAAGTTTTCGTCAAACAGGGGGGCTCTTACAAGACATCCAAGACTCCATATATCCACACCAGAATCCCAGGGGGCGCCTATTGTTACCTCCGGAGCCCTCAGGGCAGGTGACTGGATTAAATCTGACAGATGCTTTTCCTTCCACGATGCTATAATCATAATAGTAAGTTTCAATGTACTGTACATGTATCAAGGCGACAGAAATAGCCTACTTACCGACGCCGAAATCGATTATCCTAATATGGAAATTTTGTGTTTCCGAGATGAGCGGTGTGGAAATAACCTCTCGAAGAGGCGCACCACATTGAGAGTCAACCCGTACGGGAACTTCTGACAAATACTGGGACACAGTGCTGCTTGAATTATCCAGCTCTAGAAGAATATTTGTTGGCTTCAGATCTATCCAACCATTAACAGCACAGGAGAGATGTCAGCATCAGAATGAACATCTGGAAAATCGATAATAATATAATATGCCATACCAGTATGAATGATACCACACTCCCTGTGAAGAAAGTCGAGCCCCAGAAGAAGCTGCCGTGTGATTCCTTTCACAGCCTGTACAGGTAATTTCCCATCTTCGTACCTTGCAGCTTGGAAGCCCAGGTGATGTCCGAGCACATCAAATACAAGGCAAACATGCTCTCCATTGGGTCCTGTATGCTTGAATTGCTCAAGAAGATGAGACACGTAGTTGCAGCCCGGGTGGGAACTTTGGTTAGAAATTTCGGATATTCGTGAGAGGATCTCTCTCTCAAAGATGTCATGCGGGCCACCATAACAGTCAGCCCTTAGCACCTTGAGCGCTACATATTTCTCATGTCCGGAATCTCTGGCTAGCCAAACTGTGGAATATTGGCCGTATCCCAGCTTACGCAGGATGGTGTATTGGCCATGATGGAAGGTGTCGCCTAGGGAGATAGGATGAAATCCGCCAATTCGGTAATAATCTGGCTCCTCTGTCACCGTGGAAGGTTTGGCACGCTCCAGCGATGCCACTTGAGAAGGTATCCCAAAGAACTTCGAGATTCGAGATCGAAATGGGATCAAGAGCCCTCTCAATGAACTCGTCATCTTCTTGAAAGCAGTGCAAGGTCGCGAGGCCAAGGTTTCGTAGGTGGGTGCTCACCCAATAGAGTTACGCAATGCTCGAAAATGCCAGTACGGGGGAGGAATGGCTACAGAAAGCCGTAACAGAAACCAGCGCCTGCGACAGAACATAAGATGGGCCCGAAACCAAGTTGCCCACAGAGTTTGATGGTGAGTTTGATGGTGATAGCAGCTTCGAAGGAATGCCCCGAAGAGATGGGTTGGGCTCATATGTCTAGACTCCCTCCATGGTGAAGATAGGGGGTTCGGACATGGCACTCCTTTCACCCCTTTCACGCACACTTGTTCGTGTGTCGTTGCATCTTGGATACTTGCCTGAAGCACGCATCAGGGGTTGGACTCTCGGGACGGAGAAACTTATACGCCGACAGCACTCTGATTGGCTATATTGGGTGCAGAAACACAGATGCACACTGTCTGTGATTGGCTGTAGGCCCTGCCTCGTAATATCTGAGTCATCCATGGGGATATATAGATCGCGTCAATTATCCCACGAGAGGCAGAGAGAAGGCCGACGAGATATTTTCTCAAGGGAAGAGACGTCAGGATTATATACGAAGAGTATAGTACCAGTGCTAATTGAAGCGCGCCCTTTTCAAACGGTTTACGCTAATACGTTTCATCAGGCCCTTTTGAAAGCATCAGCACTGCTTCTCGAGCTATGGGCAGTTGAGCCCGAAGGAGCTTACTTATATCAACACTGGGTTATATGTTTATGATAACCGTATGCATGAGGACGGGGGATTACCTTGACAGCATTTATTAAACGACAAAGAAACAACATCCCAAACACTATCTCTATTGCGCTCAAATCACAAAGCGCAATCAAGATGACAGCCTCCATGCGCTCCAGCATCTCCAGCACCTCCACGATCTCCAGCAGAAAGCGCGCCTCTCGCGCCTCCAACGCAAGATATTCGACAACGCCTAGCACAAACCCCAAAAGAACCCCTAAATCAACCCTTACCCAAACCAAGCTCACCCTCCCTTCAAAAACCCCTTCCAACATAAAGAAAAGCACCACCGCCCCTCTCCGCCCCTCTCACCCCGACCCCACCCTCACCCAAACCCTCAAGACCCTCTCAACCTACCCCTCCCTAACCCCCCACCAACGCAAAGTCTACCGCACCCTCCTCTCCGTTCCCCGCGGCCGCTGGACCACCTACGCCGCCCTGGCCGCGCACCTCTCCTCGTCTCCGCGCGCCATCGGCAACGCCATGCGCACAAACCCCTTTGCGCCCGCCGTGCCGTGCCACCGCGTCCTGGCGTCGGATCGCACCGTGGGCGGCTACAAGGGCAAGTGGGGCAATGGGGGCGATTATGCCACGGAGAAGACGGGGCTGCTGAAGGGGGAGGGTGTGGTTTTTGATGAGAAGGGAAGGGTGCTGGGAGAGTGTTTTGGGGGGTTTTGGGAGGTTAAGTGAGGGTGTGGCTAGTGAGGGGGGTATCCTTGGTTTTTCTCTTTTTTTGGGGAGAGGGGAAGAGGGGAGTGGTTTCGGGAAGTTATCCATGGATGTTATTATGCATTCTATATGCATGTGATCGAAGGGGGAGGGGAAAGGAAAAGGGGTTGAATTCTACCGGTACCCTTTGTTTTGTTCTTTTGTTCTGTTTTTCCTTTTTCTCTTTTTGTCAGGACTTGTTTACTTTACACCCTACCCAAGTTTGGCTGCATTTTTTTGGGTGTGATAACTTTTTTTATAAAAAGGAGAGAGAGTGATGGCTATTTCAACCCCATTTCAAGGGGTTAATACTCTGCTCACCCGCTCACCGTTATATAATATTCGTACATGTTGCCGTATAAAATGTAAACAGTAGGCAATCCCCATCCTTTCACTCTTGAATCATGCAACAGTCGTTGCGCATATAGCTAGACAACAGCCATTAAATCCTCTCGTCACACTTATTTAACATCTCACATCAATGTACTCCGTATGAAGAGTAAACATTTCCACACTAAGCAGATGAGAATGCCCTCAACATTGACTCTCGGGCCTGATCACACCTAAGCTGCCAATGCACATGCAGCGGGTTTACAAGGAGCACTGGAACAGTTGTCTCGATTTTCTAGAAAGCTTCTGTAAGATTCTGTATTGGAAGATATATATAGGTAAAATAAAAGATAACAGGCAAAATAGCAGAAGCAGGTCCAGTAAACCGAAGAGTGATGCAAACAAAAATATCCAAAACAGTAGACAGCAAAAGTGTACGCAAAGGTAACGTAAAATTACAAAAAAAAAAAGAGAGAGAGAGAGAGAGAAACGAGCGTAGAAGGGAAGAAATTGATGCTAGAAACGCGGAAACGTGAAAGGAAAAAATGAAAAATGAAAAAGAAAAATTGAAATAAAAATATACATAAACACTGAATAATCAAGACTATATCATACATTAAAAAACAAAGATGACAAAACAAAAATGGCGCATTCTGTACACACAGTATGTATATATATAGAAGTAAAATGCTGCGTAGAAATGGATAATAGAACCTTTCCTCTCCAAGAGGTAGATAAACACCGTTTCCAATCTGATGCTCGCTGTGTAAAGCATGGGGGAAGGAAATCTGTAAAGATCAAAGGAAAATAGATAGAAATGGATAGAAAAAGGCCAAGATTAAGTACGGCAATAATAATAGGCAAGAATAAAGATGACGAGAAGAGAATGAAACGCGCAAAACAAGAGGGGGCCTGGGGGAAGACGCAAACCAGCGCAGCTGAAAGTGACAAGGACTAAAGTATCATCCTTCAGAAAAGAGAATTGAGCGTTGCCGTCTTATTTAACCACCAACTGCCCTTTTCCCCATCATTTGTAGGTCTTCGAGAACCAGCTCGATACTAGGCAAAGTGGTGGAGAAATATATATAATATAGTGTTGGAAAGGGGCGTGGAAAAAGGTAATATTAGCGCGTATTAGCGGGAATATGGTGGGATGGATATTCGTGGCCATCCGTATAGATCGAGTATTGGAAAGGAAAAGAAAAAGAAGAGGCGGGCAGAGGAGGCCATCTAGCGATGTGTTTCTGGTTGCTGCGCGGAAGACTTGGAAGATCTCCGCTTGGCGACGGGCTCCTTGTGGTACTGGCGCAGGTGCTCGTTGAGATGGTCCTGGCGCGTGAAGCCCTGCTCACCTTTTCGCGAGCATTTGGGCTTTGGGCAGTTGAGTCTGACAGAGTCCGGGAAGTGGACGGTGGGGTAGTGGCGGCTGAGATCCGCGGAGCGGCTGAAACTGCTCTCGCAGCGCGGGTACATGCAGACGTATCTGCTGCCGGACCTGTAGTGCGAAGGAGATAACTTGTCAGTGTTGCCGTTCACTGTATTTCGAGGCGGTACGTATGTAGAGTTGTGTTTTATGTGTATTTGCTCCATTTTAATAAGATCCAGGGGAGGGACGTCGAGCATACCTTTCTAGCCCTGCACCTCTTGATGACTTTGACGGTGTTGTCGCGGGCTCTTCAGTGACCATTACATACTCTGGGCTAGCTGTTGAGCTAACGGAAGCTTGCCGTTGTTGTTGATACATTGGGTCTGTGAAACCTGCCGATGTCGTGGGGTGATGGATGCTGTAATATGCCGGGTGTTGTTGGTGCCCGCTGCTCGTAGAGATCATGCTTGATGCCGTCCTCGTGGAACTGTTGCTATCCGTTGACGAGGAGTAGGTCATGGCCGGTGCGATAGAGGTAGAAATTGGGTATTGTGTATGAGGCGTGTGATACTGGGCGGTTACGGCTTGGGTCAGATATGGGTTTTGGTAGTCTGTTACAGGCAACTCGCGACTCACGGAATTGCTATGGGGCTGTTGGTATTTGCGTGTATGAGCCATGGCAGCTGTTGTAGCTTTGAGAAGAATGCCAGATTCTAAGCAATGACTTTGTTTATGGATAGGAGGTGGTTGTTTGGCTTTGTGGGAGGTAGGTGAGTAAGGGGGGAGGGAAAAACGAGGTTGGAGAATGCGTGTGTATGTGTATATGATATAGAATTAAGTTGTTGTTGAAACTAACTTGAACACAAGGGATGAGATGACAACCCCAGTGGATGTATATATATCTTTTCCGATGCTGCAAGTATGCCTGCCACGGAGCATACATCACGGTTCCAGGTAGGGCTCAAACCTATGCCTCGTATTGCTCAACACGTGACATTGGGATGGAGACCAGGACCCTGATGATCGTGCTGGGACCAAACCACCAATCATTGGGGGGTCAAATTTTGAACCTGGTACTATAGCGAGAAAAAGTGATGCGAGCAATCTGAACCGTGCACACCGAAAAGTTCTCGCGGGGGACTGGTCTGAGAAGACAAAGCAAGAAACGATGACGCAGGACAAGTACATTGACTGCCACTTGGACTCGGTGCTTCAAAACAACCTCCACGTGGAAGATATTCGAAACACTGCCCCTTGGATTGGACTTTTTAACGTATCCATTGACGTAGGAAGCAGAGATTTTGATTTGAGAAAGAAAAGAAAATAAGCAAGAGGAGAGAGAAAGCTTTCTGTAATGCCCAATGGTAAAAGGCCACCAGCCCAAGCGGCGGTCAAGACCATCTTACCTGACGAATGCCCAGTTGGGTCGCCAAAGTGGGTGCCAGAACATACATTCCTGCAGCTCATACTGCGCAGCATTATTATCCACAAAGAAAATAATAATAATAATAATAACAATAATAATAACTAGGTAAGCGTAGCACACCATTCCAAGTAGGGAATATGGGAGCAAAGAGGGCAGCAGGAGAGTGTCAATGTTCTCTTTGCTATTTTTTGTCCCACATTGAAGTGACAGCCCTGTCCACTCGCCTCATTTTTTTCTTTTTTCCCCGGATATTAACAAAAGCGAAGATCCGGGTTTTGGTTAAAAAAAAGCGATCGGGTGCTCGGAACGGGCCGAAAAATGTTCGAATTAGTGCCAAGAGGAACCTGGTAGGTATCTAGAAGCCTTTTCCACCAATATCAGGCTGGATTGTTAGGCGGCCCACACGCAATGGCTGTCTTGACCGTTCTCCCGCCATAGAGTAGGTGTATACTCTGGACCGTTTTGAGTGGATAGAAACCCTGGCCAATTGGCTCCTCTTCCGGAAAAAAAAAAGTGTGTAGAATGACGACATTGGAAATGCAAGGGGTCAGGTCTCATTCTCGCAGATTGTTTCAGGTACTTTGGAGCAGAATGAAACATCATTTACTGTTGAGGGTCGGAGGCGCCTGAGAGGAAGAGCGTGGCCGGTTCCTGAAGTAGCGGGTGGTGGTCCTGTCACCAGCCCCAAGCTGGGTATCCCCCAGAGCTCAGTGCTGACAGCACCAGCAGCCTGAAGTGTGGCACCAAGCAGTCGTGGCGCCGTGAGACTGGTTGGATATGCTGGAAGGGCAGAAATTGCCAGGTTTGTTGCAGGATTGGTTGGATGTGGTGGGATGTTGTTGAGGAGTGTTCGGGAAAGGAGGCAAATAGAAGCGTAGCCGCAGCTTAGTCATCCGGCCCCTGTTTGGGTTTAGCGCCCTCAGGAGCAACTCCACAGCCTCACGTCGAACAACAACATCCACCAGGAGAAGGCAAACAACTAGCATGGTACGGCTGCCCGTTTTCCTGCGTCGACTAACTGGCTTTACCAAAACACATACATTTACTCTCACCTGGCAAAAGTGAGGCGTTGGGGTATTACCCCACTAGCTAATCCTACCATGCCGTCCCTGAGGTGTTCAAGCCTCAGGCTTCAACTCCATGCCGTCGTGGATAATTGCTGCGGTGTCAATATTCAATGACACCGTGCTGGGCATATGTACGTACACAACTACGTAGTTGTAGTTGTTATGCATACAACTGTCTCTCCGGAGAACGCTCGCATACACACGCACGCACTTACTACGTATGATGCGATTTCTTGAAACACGCGGCCCCTCCGTGAGTCTTGCATGCACCTTGAAATCCGGGATATCAATTGATAGGAACGGTACCTTAATTTCCTCCACGCTCTTCATGAGGACCGAACCGCCTACTGAGAATTTTCGTCCGAGTGGGCTGTGTCCAAGTTATTCGATTCCGGCCTGAGGAGTGCCCGTACCTTACAGATGGCCTGCATGTGCGCTTCACACTTTCTGTTTCATTCTCTTGGGGGGAGTTTCGGAGTAGTCCAAAATTGTACTATGTTTGTATGCTGATGCGGATCCTTCCAGCTGGGACCTCCCAGATGTTCATCTCCCATTTGAACTCTGTAGTTCACTATGAAACAAGAATATGTCTTCCCTTCATTGCTGGTGAGTGTCGCAGAAAGGTATTGGAGGGAAAGGGGAGTATACTTGATGTGGCCAACAGCAAGCCGAATAAATAATTACTATATCTATGCCCATCTGTCTAGATAGGCGTATCGGTCCCCTGCTCTTAAAACAGGTCATGCCGTTTGAATTACCAGAGTACCTAACTTAGACCAGAGTTGCTGATCTACAACAATGAAGCTGCTAATGAACTTGTCCCACGAACCCGATGAATGTGAACACTTATAATTATACCCTCTTAAGACGGTCTGCAGTAAGACTAACACTGGGCTACAGCCTCTACTTTTCCTTCGTTCCTGGACATGTAAGATACTTAAAATTTTTGTGATAGCTATGAAGACACGTAGATGTCTCCAGCATTTTCGCTTTGAAATCTGCTGTCATCGTTCGCCTACTATTTGTAGATAGCTCTCAAAACCTCCGATATGCATCTTATACTTTGACAGCACATAGGCA